>NW_013654365.1:0-25928 GCF_000499385.1 Eimeria necatrix
CACGGTGGCTGGGTGGCTGGGTGGCTAGCTGGCTGGGTGGCTGGCTAGTTGGCTGGCTGGCTAGCTGGCTAGCTAGCTGGAATCGGCTAGGTAGCTGGCTAGCTGGCTACCTAGCTAGCTTGCTAGCTAGCTGGCTAGTTAGCGAGCCTAGTTAGAGAGCCAGCGAACCAGCTGCCTAGCTAGCTAGCTGGCCAGCCAGCCAGCTAGCCAGCTGGCTAGCCAATGAGCTAGCCAGCTAGGCAGCTAGCTAGCTAGCCAGCTAGGCAGCTAGCTGGCTAGCCAGCTAGGCAGCTAGCTAGCTAGACAGCTAGGCAGCTAGCTAGCTAGCCAGCTAGGCAGCTAGCTAGCTAGCTAGCCACCCAACCAGCTAGCCACCCAGCTAGCTAGCCAGCCACCCACAGCTAGCCAGCAACTGGCCAGCCAGCTAGCCAGCTAGCTAGCTGGCTAGCTGGCTAGCTAGCTAGCTAGCTAGCTAGCTGACCTCGAGGAGCCAGGGCTTGAGCTTGTGGTCGAGGAGAACATCAACTCCGAAGAGTTCGAAAGAAAGATCATTTCGGAATTTTTGGTTTTTGCAACTTTTGTAAATGTGCGCCAAAGAAGGCTGAATGGCAATTAAAGTCTTCACCAACATGTCCCAAATGCTCGCCACCGCCTTCGAAGTGTCCCGCCCCTGCAGCAGCAGCAGCAGCAGCAGCAGCAGCAGCAGCAGCAGCAGCAGCAGCAGCAGCAGCGGCAGCAGCAGCAGCGGCAGCAGGGGAGCAGCAGGTTTTTCGGTGAGCAGCAAGCGAAGGCAGCGAGCAAAGCAAAGTGGTGCGAGGGTAAGTCCCAAAGCAGCAGCAGCAGCAGCAGCAGCAGCAGCAGCAGCAGCAGCAGCAGCAGCAAAGGACAAAAAGTGCAGCAAAACAAAAACAACAAATGAAAGCTGAAGCAGCAACCTGGCAAAAAGCCCCTCATTCGAAAGCGCAAAAAAAGCGGAGAAGGAAAAAGGAGAAGTTGAAAGAAGGCAAAAAGAAAAAATAAAAAAAAATAAAAAAAAAGAAAAGAAAAGAAAGTGTGGGGCCCCACAGCAGCCTTGAGGCGCTGCAGCACGTGGCGGAGGCTCCTCTTGTGCCCCTCCGCGTCTTCTTGCGGACTTGCTGCCTGGCGAAACTCCTTTGCAAATTTATTAATTGAATAATTTGTTAAATGCATTTTCAAATCTTTCAAATTCGAAAAATGCGGCTTTTCGTAAAAGTGCGTCGCCAGACGCACCAGCCCCTCCCGGTGTACGTACACCTGCGCCCCAACGCACACGCTCCCCAACGCGCCGCCTTCCCACCAGCAGCAGCAGCAGCAGCAGCAGCAGCAGCAGCAGCAGCAGCAGCAGCAGCAGCAGCAGCAAAGGCAGCAGCAGCAAAGGCAGCAGCAGTAGCTATTCTATTTTACCAGCAGCAGTGTTTATTTTATTTTCGAATTCACTCTCTTTTGTATTTTATTTTACTTTCCACTTATATTTGTTTAATTTCGTGTTTTTATCTTTTTCAACTTCTTTTATCTTTTATCTTTTTTCTTTATTTGTTTAAAAGCAACAGTGCCTTTAAAGGCATTTATTTAAAAAGAATTTAAAATTAATTTAAAACTTTTAAATTTATTTTTGAAAAGATTTATTTAAAGTCAATTTGAATATTCATTGCTGGTGTACATACACTCCAGCGAGTGGAGATTAAAATTCCAGTTTTTAGGGTTTAGGGTTTGCTCTCTAGGGTTTAGGGTTTACGCTCTAGGGTTTAGGGTTTGCGCTCTAGGGTTTAGGGTTTAAAGGGCTAAGAGCGCGGGCTCTAGTGTTTATAACTCAGGGTTTAGGGTTTAGGGTTTAGGGTTTAGGGTTTAGGGTTTGCGCTCTAGGGTTTAGGGTTTAAAGGGCTAAGAGCGCGGGCTCTAGTGTTTATAACTCAGGGTTTAGGGCTTAGGGTTTAGGGTTTAGGGTTTAGGGTTCAAAATGCCGTATTCCAGATTTCGAGAATTTAAAGCTCAGTGCCTACGGCCAAGACTTTAAAGCTCATGCTTAAGGGTCTAGCGTTTGCGGTTTAGGGTTTAGGGTTTAGGGTTTAGGGTTTAAGGTTTAGGGTTTAGGGTTTAGGGTTTAGGGTTTTTTGGGACCCTGAGGGGGTTGCAGCCGGCGAGGAGGACGTAAAGGCGGAGGTCGCCCTTGAGGCCTTGGAGCAGCAAGGGTTTGGAAATGTACTTTTGAACAACAACTCTTTCATTTAAATTTGAATTGGAATTTAAATTTGAATTTAAATTTGAATTTAAATTTAAATTTGAATTTAAATTTGAATTTAAAATCAAATTTGAAATTCTTTTCGTCAAATAAATTCCTTTCCCCCGACTCCCGCCCTCCGGCTTCACGATGTACGTACACCCCGCGTGCGCGCTGCTGTACGCCTTCAGCGCCCCTGCGTCTGCAGCAGCAGCAGCAGCAGCAGCAGCAGCAGCAGCAGCAGCAGCAGCAGCAGCAGCAGCAGCAGCGGTGGAGTGGGAAGCAGTGGCGAAAGCAGCAGCGGCAGGTTTGCAGGGCAGTAACAAGCAGCGGCAAAAGCAGCAGCAGCAGCAGCAGCAGCAGCACGAGAGCGGTAGAGTATGAAGCAGCAGCAGCAGCAGCAGCAGCGGCAGCAGCAGCAGCAGCAGCAGCAGCAGGTTTGCAGTGGAGTAAGAAGCAGCAGCGGCAGCAGCAGCAGCAGCAGCAGGTTTGCAGCAAAGCAAACAAATTAAACAAACAAAACAAATCAAGTAAGTAAAATAAATAAATAAAAGAAAATAAATGAAATAAATAAACAAAATAAACAAAATACACAAAATAAATAAGTAAAACAGAAAATAAAATCAACAAAACAAGTAAACAAAATAAAATAAATTAATAAAATCAAATATAAATAAATAAATAAATAAATTAATTAATTAATTAATTAATCAAACAAATAAATAAAATAAATAAATAAATAAATAAATAAATAAATAAATAAATAAATAAATAGTAAATTAAAAACCTGTTGGCAAAATGAAAGTGGGGGGGAAGAAGTTGTATTCCTCCGGGTAGTAAATTTGCATGCTTTGCAAAGTGCGGGCCAAAAAGTTTTTTCTGAAAAAAAATAAAATAGAAAAATAAAATAAAATAAATTAAATAAAATAAATAAAAATAAAAAGAAATAAAAGAATTTAATTAATTAAATTCATTTAAATGAATTAAAAGAATTAAAAGACTTCCAGACATTCAAAAGAATTCCAAAAACGGAAATGAAATGATAAATATTCCTACTTTTATGTGCTGTAGACACCCTCGAACCCAAACCCTAAACCCTAAACCCTAAACCCTACACCCTAGACCCTAAACCCTAAACCCTAAACCCTAAACCCTAAACCCTAAACCCTGACCGTGTGTTATGGCGTGAGTGCCAAGAAAGTGGTTTATCTTTTGGTAACCCCTAAACCCTAGCCCCGAAACCCTAAACCCTAGACCCTAAACCCAAACCCTAAACCCTAAACCCTAAACCCTAAACCCTAAACCCTAAACCCTAAACCCTAAACCCTAAACCCTAAACCCTAAACCCTAACCTCGTGATGGCGTGAGTGCCAAGAAAGTGGTTTATCTTTTGGTAGGGTTTCATCGCCAGCAGCTGCTGCGGTGTCACTGCAGAGTCGCTCCAAAGAACATCCTGAATTAAAAACAAATTTATTTTTTATTTTTGTTTTTTATTTTATTTTTTATTTTGTTTTGTTTAATTTTATTTCATTTTTCTTTTATTTAATTCAGTTTTTTATTTCGGTTTATTTAATTTTGTTTCATTTTTGTTTTATTCAATTCTGCCAGCTACTTAGCCAGCTAGGTAGTGAGCTAGCTGGTTAGTGAGCTACCTAGCTAGCGAGCCAGCTAGCTAGCTAGCTAGCTAGCTAGCACACTAGCTAGCCCACTAGCTAGCCAGCTAGCTAGCTAGCTAGCTAGCGAGCCAGCTAGCTAGCTAGCCAGCCTGCGAGCCATCTAGCCATCTAGCCAGCTAGCCAGCTAGCTAGTTAGCTTGCTGGGTGGCGATATGGGTGTCTAGTGGACTGGCTAGCTGGCTAGCTGGTTGGCTAGCTAGCTAGCTCGACACCTCGGTGGCTCGCTGCGTAGGCACCTGACCAGCTAGCTAACCAGCCAGCTAGCTAGCTAGCTAGCTAGCTAGTTAGCTAATTACAGCAGCTAGCTAGCCAGCTAGCCAGCTAGCCAGATGCTAGCCAGCTAGTTAGCTGGCTAGCTAGCTGACAAACAACTGGCTAGCTACCTGGCTAGCTCTCTGGCTAGCTAGCTAGCCAGCTAGCCAGCTAGCTAGCCAGCTAGCCAGCTAGCCAGCTAGCCAGCTAGATAGCTAGCCAGCTAGATAGCTAGCCAGCTAGCCAGCTAGCTAGCTAGCTGCTGGTTGAGTGGCTAGCTAGCCATACCCAGTCCTGGCTGTCCTGGGGGCATTCTTCCCAGCCGGGAAAGCTGCTGCAGACTTTTCGAATTAATTTATATTTCGTCGAAGACAAGCAGTACAACACTTTCGACTTCTTCTTCTTCACCCCGCTGCTGCTGCTGCTGCTGCTGCTGCTGCTGCTGCTGCTGCTGCTGCTGCTGCTGCTGCTGCTGCTGCTGACTGTCGCCGCCAGCTCCTCTGCTGCTGCTGCTGCTAGTTTCTCGCGGGGAGTCGCTTCTGCTGCTGTTGCTGCTGCAGAGGGTTCTGGTGCTGCACCGCGGATCGAATTTGCTGCAGCTGGGGATAGTTCCACACTGTTAGCTGCTGCTGCTGCTGCTGCTGCTGCTGCTGCTGCCATTGATTCGTTTGCTGCTGTGGAGTGGCTGATTCTAGGCTCCGCTACTATTGCTGCTGCTGCTGCTGCTGCTGCTGCTTCTGCTGCTGTTATTCGCTCATTCGAATCTGCTGCTACTGCCGTTGCTGCGGCCTCTGTGTCCACACTGGTACTTGCTGCAGCTACTTCTGCTGCTGCTGCTGCTGCTGCTGCTTCTGCTGCTGCTGCTGCCTGCGTATCAGCATACGCCGCAGGTGCTGCAGCTGCTGCCTGCGCATCAGCATTTGCTGCAGCTGCAGCAGCAGCAGCAGCAGCAGCAGCTGCTGCTGCTGCAGTCGCCTCGCGGTTTTGTGGTTTGTTTCCTTCTGCGTCGCGCTGACCAAACGCTTTGAATATATTGCTGGGGCAAACAGCGCTTTGGGGTTTGCTGCTGCTGCTGCTGCTGCTGCTGCTGCTGCGAGTTGCAAGATGCTGCTGCTTCCCTCTGCGGGTCTGTCTTGCTGCTGCTGCTGCTGCATTTGCTGCTCCTTCTGGATCGCCCGGGGGCCTCTCAGCCGCGGCGTGCATTCTTGAGGAAGGCAAAAGGTTTTAAATTGAAATGAAATTAAAAATAAATAAATTAAATGAAGTGACGAAGAAGCTGCGCCTTGTGGGTGGCGCAGGCACACCGCTGGGGTGTACAGGCAGCTCGCGGCGCCCGCAGCAGCTGCTGCTGCGGAGGCGGAAAAGAAAAGAAGAAAATTCTCAGAAAAGGAATTAAATGAAATAAAATTGCATTTTAAATTCAAAGAAATAATTCAAATTACTCAAAGTTGAACTCCGGAAGAGGCAGCCTCGAAAGCTGGCGGTGGAAGCCCCCGGTGGAGGTCACTCTGGGGGGTTCGGAATGAACGCGTTGTTTCCTCTTTGGCTCTTTTTAAAAGCCACTTTTGAAGATTAATTCTTCTTTTTAATTTTAAAAAGCATTTATTGGAAGAAACTTTCTTTCGAAAACACTTATCTGCAAAAACAGGAACGAAGCGTCGACTTGAAAGGCTCCGGAAGACCTGCGGTTTCTGCTGCGGCCCCGGGGCCGAACTGGAGATCAAATGGAGAAGAGGCTTCTGAATTGCATTCTGTTTGAAAATAAATTAAATAAATTCAAAGTTAAGAATAAATGAATTCAATTCGAGGCTTCAGTTTTTGAAACCCGGCGGTGCAGGGTCGCGGCGCCTCCCGGGTGTATCGACAGCCGGATCAACTTGCACAGCTTTCCAACTCGGCGGAATCTCGCGAAGAAATTCATTTTTTTGCTTTTTAAAACAAATAAAAGAATAAAAGGAGAAATTAATTGCTTTAGAAGGAAGAAAGAAGCTGAAAATCCGAACAAATCGCCAAACTGAACTGCAGTGGTCGAGAACTACTCCTGGGCTCAACTTGAACAAAAAGCGAATCAAACGAATCCGCAAAGAAGAGCGCTGGAGGGGGTTTTAATTTCTTTTATTTTTTGCTTTTTAAAACCAAAAGAATTAAATAAATAAAAACAAAAATAAAAATAAAAATAAAAATCTAAAAAGACAAAATGGCTGCTAAACGAACCACGCGAGGCCCAGCAGCAGCAAAGTCACGAGGGGCGGACAAATGAGGGAAAAATAAATCCAAATCCTGAAAGACAAATCATTTGAAAATTTGAATATTTAATTTAATTTAATTTAATTTAATTTAATTTAATTTAATTTAATTTAATTAATTAATTCAAAAATGCCATTTAGAGATTTAAAGAGTTTAAATAATAAATAATTAAATGAATTAAAATGGATTTAATTCATTAAATTAATTAATTCAAAAATGCATTTAAAGATTTAAAAGTTTAAATAAATAATTTAGTTTAAAAGACTCACCAGGGACTTGTTTTTTTTTCTTTCTTTTCCTCCTTCGCAACCAGCTCTTCCTGCAAATAAAATAACAAATAAAATAAACAAAATAAACAAAATATATCAAATTAATTAAATAATTAAATTAAATTAAATTAAATTAATTAAATTAATTTAATTAATTATTTATTTCACCTTCTCCTCTTCTGAGTACTCCGGGTTTACATACTTTGGCCCCTCAGCTGCTTCTTCGGGCCTCCACGTGGGCCGCAAGTCCTTTAAAATAAAAAAATAAATAAATAAATAAATAAATAATTAATTAATTAATTAATTAATTAATTAATTAATTAATTAATTAATTAATTAATTAATTAATTAGGAGAAATGGTTTATTTGTTTGTTACACAAGCTGCAAAAGCTTGAATTTTTTTTTGAGTTTCTTTTTCATTTAATTTAATATAATTTAATATAATTTAATTTAGTTTAATTTAATTTTAATTCAATTTAATTACAACATAGCATTTATTAAATTAAATTAAATTGGATTAATCTGAATTAAATTCATTACAATTAAATTAAAATAATTAAAGCAAATTAAATTAATTGAATTATGTTAATTAACTAAATTAAATTAAGTTAAATTAAATTAATTAAATCAAATCAATTAAATTAAATTAAACAAATTAAATTAAATTAATTAAATTAATTAAATTAAATTCTTTTAACTTTTTATTTGCAAAAGACCTCGGGGGATATCTTCGGGGGCGGGATCTCGAGGACTTCTTTTTCTTCTTTTTGAATTTCTTTTTTAATTTCTTTTTTTATTTCTTTTTCAATTTCTTTTTTTTTCTTTTCAAATTCTCTTTCCTTTTCTCGACTCCTCCGTCGCTCTTCCGCTGCCTCCCGCTGCTGCTGCTGCTGCTGCTGCTGCTGCTGCTGCTGCAGTTCAAAAAATAATTTCAATTTTGGTTTCATTTAATTTTAATTTTAATTTTATTTTTCTTTACTTCTTCAGATGGGCCTCTCTCTGGGGGGCTCGGGGGCCCCACAATCTGCAGCAGTTGGAATAAATTAAATTCAATTTAATTTATTTAATTTATTTTATTCAAATTTTATTTTTTAAAAAAAGCAGCAAAGCAGCAACACAGAAGCGGGAAAGCGGCAGCAAAGCAACAGCACAGCAGCAGCAAAGCATAGCAGCAGCAGAAGCAGCAGCAGCAGCACCAAAGCAGCAACACAGCAGCAGCAGCAGCAGCAGCAGCAGCAGCAGCAGCAGCAGCAGCAACGGGCCCCACCACCTCCTCTTCTTCTTCTTCTGGCGTTTCTCTTTCTTCCTTTTCTGCTTTTGCTGCAGCAGCAGCTTCGGCTTCTTCTGCTGCTTCTGCTTCCTCTTCTTTTTCTTTTTCTTTTTCCTCTTTTTCTTTTTCTTTTTCTTCTTTTTCTTTTTCTTTTTCTTTTTCTTCTTTTTCTGTTTCTTTTTCTTCTTCTTCTTTTTCCTTTTCTTCTTCTTCTTCTGCTTCCCTTTCCTCTGCAGCAATTCGTTCTTCTGCTGCAGCAGCAGCAGGAAGCACGTGCTGCTGCTGCTGCTGCTGCGCCTTTTGCTGCAGTTCTTCTTTTTCTTCTTTTGCTGCTTCTTCAAAAATCTTTTCTTCTGCTGCTTCTCCTTTTCCCTGCGGCCCCACAGGAACCGGAAACGGTATTATCTGCACCTGCGGCTGCTGCTGCTGCTGCTGCTGCTGCTGCTGCTGCTGCTGCTGCTCCTTGCGGTGCTCCTCAGGGGCTGCTGCGGGGGGAACTGAGCAGCAGAAGCAGCAGAGCAGCAAGCAGCAGCAGCAGACCTTCTTCGACGACAATGACTTTCTTTTTTCCGGGAGCACAAGGGGCTGTTTTTAAAGAAAGAAAAATAAAAGAAAAAGAATTGATTGCTTCTTGAACTGCTGCTGCTCACCGCCCTGCTGCTGCTGCTGCTGCTCGAGAACTTCTTCAGTTTCGCTTTTTATGTCTTTTGCGTTTTTGCGAATTTGCTTCGACAGCTTGGCCTGGCTTTCGGGTGTCTGCGCAGACACCGCAGCGGCGTTCAAGTTGGAGGCGCACCTGGAGCTGCTCGCGTTCTCTGCGGATCATTTCTGAATTTGTTTGAAATAAAGGAATTAAATAAATAAAATAAATAAATAAATAAATAAATAAATAAATAAATAAAACAATTGTTTAAACTTCAACACAAACCTTTAATGCTTTCGTCAGTGACCCATTTCTGGTCTTCGCGCAGCAAATTCAACACCAGGGCGCCGCCCACGGCGCCCTCCAGCGCCCGGCGAGTGCGCTGCGAGTTCGCCGCCAAAAGTCCCATTTCCTGAATTTAAAAAAAGCAAAAAGAAATAAAATGCAAAAAAGAATTCAAAAAGAATTCAAAAACTCTTTTTTTCCACCTGCAACAGCCGAGATCGCTCGGCTTTCAGCCGCGCCGACCAGTCGCGGCACGGCAGCCTCGCAGCTTCCCCTGAGGGAATTCGCGCCGATCTTTCCACTTTTGCAATTCAAATTCAAATTCAAATTCAAATTATTCAAAAATATTCAAAATTAATCACCAGCAAACTCTGCAGAGTTCGAAAGGCCCGAAGAAAGCTCCGAAAAAGCGCTTTCTCCCCCGAGTTTCCGGCCCGACCCGCGGCCGCGCCGGCGCTCCGCGCCGAGCGAAAACTCCAAACGAGAAGCAAATAAACAACAAATCAGAAATAAAACAATCATTCTTCACTCGGGGCTTTATTTCAAATTCAAATTCCCAAAAAAACTGAAAAGCTTTTCAGTTCGTTCAGAATTCAAAAACCCGCTTTTCGGGTGTATCGACACCTCCGGGAACGCGCCGCCGGGGCAAGCGCCGGCAACTGTTCAGAAAAAACGTTTTGTTCCTCTTTTTGTCTTCTTTGAGGTTCTTTTCAAGTTCAAACATCACTTTTCACTTATTTAAACTCCTCTGGCCTTTAAAAAACATAAAAGGATCTACAAATGGGAACCGATCCTTTCCAACGATCAAGTGCAGAAAACGCTCCGGTTCAACACTGCAGCAGCTGCAGCACAGCAGCAGCTGCAGCACAGCAGCACGAACTTGCTGCAGCAGCAGCAGCAGCAGCAGCAGCAGCAGCAGCAGCAGCGCAGCTGCATCTGTCGGCAGCGCCGGCAGCCGCGGCGGGTCGCAGCGTCGATTGTTGCGGACTTTTTTTTCTTTTTGAACTTTCGAAGAAATTAAAAGTATTTTTATTTCTTTATTTTCTTTCAAAAGCCTTTTTGGCCCGCGCTGCAGAGCAGCAGCAGCAGCAGCAGCAGCAGCAGCAGCAGCAGCAGCAGCAGCAGCTTCGATGCTGCGCAAGCGCCCGGCCCTCCGCAGCCCCCCTCGCCCCCAAAGGGCCTCAAAAGCAAAAACAAATAAGTGAAGCTGCTGCTGAGAGCTGGAGTTTGCTGCTGGGGGATGCAGCAGCAGCAGCAGCAGCAGCAGCAGCAGGATGGCTTTCTTCGAGCCCCTGGGGGCCGGTTCTTCCCTCGCTGCTGCGGGGAGTACAGACACGGCTGCTGCTGCTGCTGTTGCTGCAGAGCCTTTGCTGCCAGCAGCAGCAGCACCAGCAGCAGCAGCAGCAGCAGCAGCAGCGGGCGGCGCCGCGGCGCACTCGCGGCGCGCGAGCCGCAGCAGCAGCGCCGCCGCCGCTGCTGCAGACGCAGAAGCAGCAGCAGCAGCAGCAGCAGCAGCAGCAGCAGAGGAGGCCCCCGGGCTGCTGCAGCTGCTGCCTTCGCTCTCGCTGCTGCCGCCGCTGCTGCACCGCTACGCAGGAACTTCTAAGGAGTCGCTGCTGGTGGGGTTGTTGTGCTGCTGCATCAACGTGCTGCTGTACCTCACCAACGGGGTGCTGACGCGCGTGCTGCAGCAGCAGCAGCAGCAGCAGCAGCAGCAGCAGCAGGGCTGCCCCGGGGCCGCGGGCTGCGGTGTACGTACACCCCAGCCCCTCGCGGAAAACCTCCGAGTCCCTTATTTGATGGTTTGGGTCCCTCAAGTTTGCCAAATAGTTTTTCTTTTTGTTGCAGTTCACCTCATCAAACAAAAGTACAGCCCCCAGCAGCAGCAGCAGCAGCAGCAGCAGCAGCAGCAGCAGCAGTGCCGCCTCATCAGCATGCAGGACATGCGGGCCGCCTGCAGCAGCAGCAGCAGCAGCAGCAGCAGCAGCAGCAGCTCCTTGGCGGAGGAAAGCGAAGGCCTGTACGCGGCGCTGATGCCGCCGGAAGGCAGCAGCAAAGCCGCGGCCGAAGAAGACCTGGAGCTTGCTGCTGCTGCAGCAGCAGCAGCAGCAGCAGCAGCAGCAGCAGCAGCCCCCCCGCCGCCGCCCCGCCGCCCCGCAACAGCAGCAGCAGCAGCAGCAGCAGCAGCAGCAGCGGTGTGGCGGGAGGCGCGGAGGAGCTACTGGTGCGTCGAGGTGTATCTACAGGAGCTGCAGTACGAAGGACTGCAGCAAGTGTTTGTGGGGTGTCTGCTGCTGAGCTGTCTGTACACCCTACAGGGGTGGTGTTGGGGGGTGGCTGTGGGGTTTCGGGGAATGAGCATTTCGGCTGTAACTGCAGTTTACAGCACAAACCCTCTGTTCGTGTTTGTGTTTAGCTGCTGCTGCAGCAGAGCAGCAGCAGCAGCAGCAGCAGCAGCAGCAGCAGCGCAGCAGGCCGTGGCGCTGCTGCTGGGCTCGCTGGGCGTGGCCCTCATCGCCTACAGCAACCAGGGCGAGCCCCAGTCTGCTGCTGGAGTTGCTTTTGCTGCTGCTGCTGCTGCTGCTTACGGGCTGTTCGAAGTGCTGTACAAGTTTTATTTGCTGCAGCAGCGCAGCAGCCACCCGCCGCTGTTCGAGCTGCTGGTCTCGGGGCTCATGGGAGCTGCTGCGCTGCTGCTGCTGTGGCTGCCGCTGCTGCTGCTGCTGCTGCTCGGCTGGGAGGCGCCGCCCGCCGGCTGCCCCTCGCCCCTCGTGGCCTTCCTGCTGCTGCTCAGCTGCTGCTGCAGCGCAGCCTACTGCTTGCTGCTGCAGCTCGCGCTGCTGCTGCTGCCTTCCCCCCTTCTCGTGGCCTTTTGCTTCTTCCTTTCCCTTCCTGCTGCTGCAGCAGCAGATGCTTTAAGGGGAGAGGGCGGCGGCGCCGGCAGCATCGGGCTGGCCTTCGTGGCTTTCGCGCTGCTGATTGCTGCAGCAAACGAGGCCAGCCTCAAGGACGCAGAGCAGCAGCAGCAAGCAGCAGCAGCAGCAGAGCAGCAGCAGCAGCAGCAGTTGCTGCTGCTCCCAGACGCAGGGGACGCGCGCAGCAGCAGCGAAGACCTGCTGCCCATCGCATGAGTTCTGCTGCTGCGGCAGCGCCCGGGCTTTTGCCGCCCGTTCTTTCTTTTTATTTGCCGCTGCAGCGGCAGCGGGCGGGCCGCGGGCCGCGCAGCAGAGGCGCCCCGGCGGACGCCGAAGGGCTTAGGGTTTAGGGTTTAGGGTTTAGGGTTTAGGGTTTGGGGTTGGGAGGACCCCCGCCCGCAGACACCCGTGGCGCGTGTCTGGGGCGCTGCTGCGCTGGCGCAGCGAGGGCTGGCAAGGAACTGAACTTGTTTAAGTGGAACTAGCAGGGTTTAGGGTTTAGGGTTTAGGGTTTAGGGTTTAGGGTTTAGGGTTTGGCGGCGCGGGCGGTCGGCGCTGCGCGGCGGCAGCTGCTGCTGCCGAGGCGCCGCAAAGCCGAGGGTTTGGAGGAAAGGAAAAGAAAAGAAAAGAAATGAAAAGAAAAGAAAAGAAAAGAAAAGGGGGGAGGGCGCTGGGGTGTACGTACAGGCGGCAGCGGGTGCTGCTGCAGCAGCTGAGCGTTGCGGCGGTGAGCGCGGCGGAAAAGGCCGCGGCGGAGCTCGAAAGGGAGAAAAAAAAGCGGAAAAGAATAAAATAATTCAAATTAATTATATTTGCGGCTTTATTTCCGTCTTTTGGGGCCTCCAGGACCCCAACTGGAACCCAGTTGCTGCTCCGGGCTCCCCTCAATGGCCCGCCTGTCTTTGGGGCGCCTCTCGCCCGCCATCAAAACCATTTCTTCTCCTTTTCCTCTGCAGCAATTCGAGCAGCAAAACTTAATTGCCAGAGCAGCAGACGGGGCTCCCCTGCGCCGCGACTCCGCAGCAGCAGCAGCAGCAGCAGCAGCAGCAGCAGCGGCTGCAGCAGCACATTCCCTTTCTCCCGCCTCCGCCAGGCCCCCCGCTCCGCCGCCCCCCGACTCCCTTCCCTTTGCTGCTGCTGCTGCTGCTGCTGCTGCTGCTGGCGGCGCCGCCTCCCCCTGCGTCCCCGCCGCCGCCGCTGCTGCTCCTGCTGCTGCTCCCGCTGCTGCTGCTGCTGCTGCTGCTGCTGCTGCAGCCTTTTCCCTCAAAATGGAGGCTGAGAAGCAGCCGCTGCGGCAGTCCCCCAGCTGGGCGGAGACCGCCAAGGTGTCTCTGGAGACAGCAGCAGCAGCAGACCCCACAAGTGAGCAGCTGGTGCTGTACCCGCCGCCTCCGAAGGAGCAGCAACTAGCAGCAGCAACAGCAGCAGCAGCAGCAGCAGCAGCTGCTGCTGCCGCTTCGTCGTCGAGCCCGCGGAAGAGCTTCAGCCTGCCCCCCACTTCCGCCGCGAGCGCCTCCAACTCCCCCGCAGCAGCAGCAGCAGCAGCAGCAGGCGAGCGTCCATGCGCAGCAGCAGCAGCAGCAGCAGCGTCCGGCGTGTCTTGCGTGCTGCCGTGCCTGACTGCAGCAGCAGCAGCAGCAGCAGAAGCGTCGTCGTCTGCGTCTTCCTTCGACGCATCGCCGCCCGCCTCCGCAGCAGCAGCAGCAGCAGCAGCAGCAGCAGCAGCAGAAGATGAGGGCCGGAAGGAATCGTTGTTGGTTCCCTGCGTGGCAGTGTTCAGCAGCAACTACAACTTCGTGGTGACCTCCATAGCCCTCTTCGTGCTGCAGCAAGACCCTCGTTTCGCGCTGCTGCTGCAGCGCAGCAGCAGCAGCAGCAGCAGCTTGAAGATGCTCTCCTACGCAGGGGCCATCGCCGGCATGAGCCTCATGGGCTTCTTGGGAGACGCAGCAGGAAGGGGCCCCGCGCTGCTGCTGACTTTGCTGCTGGTGGCCCTGGGGGCCCTCGGCAGCAGCTGCTTGACTTGGGGGCCCCCCTTTTGCTGCTTGAGTTTGCTGGGCCTTTTTCGCTTTTTGCTGGGGGTGGGGGCCGGGGGGGTTTACCCGCTGAGTGCTGTTGCTGCTGCTGAGAGCAGCAGCAGCAGCAAGCGCAGCCACAAGTGTCTCCGCGTCTCCTTTGCTTATTCCATGAACGTTCCTGGCATTCTTTTTCCTTATTTGCTTTCTCTTCTTTTTTGGAAACTTTCCAAACAAAATCCAGAAATAACTTTCAGGGCTTTGTTGGCTTTTGGCGCGCTTCCGGCGATGTGCGTGTGGCTGCATGCCTGCTGCCAGCAGCGCAGCAGCAGCAGCAGCAGCAGCAGCAGCAGCAGCAGCAGGGAACGCACGCGGCGCTTTGCTGCTGCCTTCAAAGACAAAAGCCACTTGCTGCTGCTGCTCGGCACTGGAGTCTGTTGGTTTCTCTACGACGTCACGGCCTACGGGGTGCTGCTGGTGCAGCCAGAGCTCACGCAGCACCTCTGGAGCAGCAGCAGCAGCAGCAGCAGCAGCAGCAGCAGCAGCAGCAGCAGCAGCAGCAGCGTGAACTCGGTGATATTTCAGAACATAGTTCTCAATCTCGTGGGCTTTCCCGGCTGCTATATGGGCATTTTGGTGCTGCGGCAAATGGGGGTGAAGTGGCTGCAGTTCTGGGGCTTCTTTTTCCTGGGCGTGTCTTCGCTGGCGCTTGCTGCTGCTGCTGCTGCTGCTGCAGCAGCAGCAGCAGCAGCAGCACACGGCTGGTGCCTCCTCGCGCTGCTGGCAGCAGTTAACTTCTTCATCAATTGGGGCGCCAGCATCACCACCTTCATCCTTCCTTCTGTGGTTTTTCCCGCTGCAGTGCGGGCCACTTACGCGGGGCTTTCTGCGGCCATGGGGAAGCTGGGGGCGGTGGCCGGGATCTACTTGATTAAAGCTGCTCTCAACTCCTGGGGACTTCCTGCTGCTATGCTTTGTGCTGCTGCTCCTTCTTTTGCTGCTGCAGTTCTCACATTTCTCTTTGTGGAGCCGCGGGGGGGTTCTTGGTCCCGCGCGCTGCTGGAGTGTATAGGCAGCTTGGCCGCCTGCATTCCCTTCGTCGACTGCCGCAGACGCCGCAAGTGCTGATCTCGCGGGTTTTTCGCGCGCTTTCGCCGCCAAACTTCGCAAATGCTTTTAATTCGCATTTTACCTTTCAATGGCGCCAAAAATCGCGAAATTCCACCGCGAATTGCCCGAGATCGCACGCCCTCACGCCCCCCCCCGGGACCCCGATCCGGCACCTCCGCCGGCGCCCCCGGCGGCTTTTCAAGCTCTTTCGGACAACTCTGAAATGCAAATTTCAATTCGGAGACGAATTCAAGTTTTAATTTTGAATTAAAGTGATTTTCGCGGACTCGACGGCGGGCGCGGCGGCGGCGCGGGGTGTATCGACAGCGGGCTGCTTGCTGCGCGCCCGCGCAGCAAGCAGCTGTCTGTAGCTGTCGATACACCCCGGCGCTGCGCGAGTTTCTTTTTCGTGCAAAAGTTAATTAAATTGCATTAAAGTGCATTCAGTGATATTCTTTTGCATTTAGGCTTTCGTTTTCCCCGAGTTTCCTGCATTTGTGGACTGTTTCCACTCCCCCGGCCTCTGCTGCTTGTGGCGCTCAGGTGTCTTCGCTCAGTCCATCTGCCCGTTGCCAGCGGCGCTCTCTTTCGTTTATTTCGACATTTTAATTCCATTTATTCCATTTATTCCTTTATTTCATTTATCCTCCAATTCCACTGCATGCAATTCATATTTTTCTCGTTCTTCTCGCGTTCCTGCTGCGCATTTCATGTTCCCGCTGCTGCTGCTGCTGCTGCTGCTGCTGCTGCTGCTGCAGTGTCGCGGAGAACGTGGAAGTGATGTTTAGAAAGACGAACTAGTGCAGCTTCGAGAGCTAGAGAGAAGTGAAATAGATTTAAAAATAAAATAAAATAAAAAACAAAAAGTCTAAAAGGCAAATTAAATGCCGAAGTAGTTCAGCTGCCCAGTGTCCAGCAGTTCTGGAGTGTAAATACACTCCAAGTGTGTAGAACCTGCAAAGAAAATCCGACTTTGGGAATTTCGACATTACAGACTTTGCTGCTGCATGCCATTAATGCCATTAATGCCATTAATGCCATTAATGCCATTAATGCCATTTAATGGCATTTAATGCCATTTAATGGCAAGTAATGCCAACTAATGGCATTTAGTGCGAATTAAAGGAAATTAATGGCATTTAATGGCACTTAAATGGCATTTAATTGCGCTTAATGGCATTCAGTTACATTTAATTTCATTTAATTGCATTTAATTGCATTTAATTGCACTTAATTACATTTATTTGCATTTAATTGCGTTTAATGGCATTTAATGGCATTTAATGGCATTTGTTTCTTCAAAAACTTTCAAACAATTCCCAAAAAGTCCTCTTTTGCATGCAGCCCGCAGAAGCAAGTTTGTTCTTTGCTGCTGTCCGCCAGTTTCTTTCTTTTTTATTTTTTCTCTTTTAGTTCTTTATTTAATTGCATTTAATTGCATTTAAATGCAAATAATTGCATTTAAATGCACTGAATTGTACTCAATTGCAATTAATTGCTTTAGTTGCAATTAATTGCATTTAATTAGTTTTTAATTGCAATTAATTGCAATTAATTCCATTTAGTTAGTGTTCAATTGTATTTGATTGTATTTAATTGCATTAAATGCATTTGAATGCAATTAATTGCATTTAATTGCAATTAATTGCAATTAATTGCATTTAATTGCAATTATAATTGCAATTAATTGCAATTAATTAAAATGTAATTGCATTTAATTGCAATTAATTGCAATTAATTAAATTGTAATTGCATTTAAATATATTTAATTGTGTTTAGTTGGTTTGTATTTGGTTGTATTTAGTTATCTTTTAATTGTATTTAGTTGCAATTAATTAGCACTTAATTGTATTTGGTTTATTCAATTGTTATTAATTATATTTAATTGTATTTAATTATGTTTAATTGTATTTAATTACATTTAATTATAATTAATTGTGTTTAATTGTATTTAATTGTATTTAATTATATTTAATTATATTTAATTTTAATTATAATTATTTATTTATTTATTTATTTATTTATTTATTTATTTCCAAAATCCCATTTTGCTGCTTCCCAGCCTTGGCTGCTGATGCCCCCAGCAGCAGAAATCGCAGCGAGACCTCTTTATCATTTATTTAATTATTATTTATTTATTTATTTGTTTATTATTTATTTACTATTTATTTATTTATTATTTATTATTTATTTATTTATTTATTTATTTATTTATTTGTCTAGGGTTTATTTAGTTTTCCGCTTCCAGATTCGCTTTCCTCCGGTGTAAGTACTCGCCATGCAGCAGCAGCAGCACCAGCAGCAGCAGCAGCAGCAGCAGCAGCAGCAGCACTAGCAGCAGCAGCAGCAGCAGCAGCAGCAGCACTAGCAGCAGCAGCAGCAGCACTAGCGGCAGCAGCAGCAATGCGTAATGAAGTAAATAATGCAGAGCTGTTTCCTTCGGATACGGGATGAGACGTAAACCCTAAACCCTCGCGTAAACCCTAAACCCTCTTCTAAACCCTAGACCCTTCTGTAAACCCTAGGACCTTGAGTAAACCCTAAACCCTAGCCCTTCAGTAAACTCGAAACCCTAAACCCTTCTGTAAACCCTTGGCCCTTCTCTATATTCTAAGCCCTTCGCTAAACCCTAGACCCTAACGTAAACCCTAAACCCTAGGCCCTTCCGTAAACCCTAAACCCTAGGCCCTTCCGTAAACCCTAAACCCTAGGCCCTTCCGTAAACCCTAAACCCTCGCTTTTTTAGGGTTTTGGGGTTTTTATTTAAAACTGAAGCGCGAGGGTTTAGCAGCAAAATAAAAGTAATAAAAGTGAAAAGAGAAAAGTAGATTTGCGCAAAAGAGTGTTTATTTCTTCAAATAAAAGAAAATAAAATAAATTTAAATTTAAATTTAAATTTAAATTTTATTTTATTTTATTTTATCTGCACGCCCTAAACGCATGCATGAGGTGTACATACAGCACAAACAGACGTTTCCCGGGGCCTTGAGGGTTTGCGTTTCTCCCTCTCTAGGGTTTAGGGTTTAGGGTTTAGGGTTTAGGGTTTGCGTCAGTTGAAGAGAAAAGGCAGAAAAGATCTTTTCCGAGAGCTGCTGCCTAGGGTTTAGGGTATAGGGTTTGTGTCTGCTGAGAAGAAAAGCCACAGAAGGCTCTCTATTCCGAGCTGCTGCTTAGGACTTAGGGTTTAGGGTTTAGGGTTTAGGGTTTAGGGTTTGTGTCTGTAGGGGAGAAGAGCCACAGAAGGGTCTCTCTTAAGTGCTGCTTTGAGCTGCTGCTGCGTCTTGCGGGCGTGGGCCACATCTGCTGCCAGCAGCACTGCAGCAGCAGCAGCAGCAAACTGAGGGTTTTGCTTCAGCCGCAGCAAACTGCTGCTGATGTTTGCTGTTGCTCCCACGTACACCCGAAAGCAGCCTGTGGGGCCCCACACTTCCCCCCCGTCGGGTGTACAGACAGCTCCCCGCAGCGCCTGCTGCTGCTGCTGCTGCTGCTGCTGCTGCTGCTGCTGCTGCTGCTTCTGCGAACTCCTTGCTGCTGCCACCAGCAGCAAAACGCATGCAGCCCCAGCAAACGCGGGGGGCGGCAGCAGCTGCGGAGGGAACGCAGGCAAAGAAACCACGGGAAACGAGTTGCTGCTGCTGCTGCTGCTGCTGCTGCTGCTGCTGGTTTCTGCTGCTGTTCGGCGCAGCAGCTGCGTCAGGGCCTCCACCTTTCGCTGGAATTGAGCAGCAGCAGCAACGCGAGCCTTGGAGGCCTCGGAAGCTGCTGCTGCTGCTGCTGTTGCTGCACTGCCCTGCTGCAGCTGGTCTTGCTGCTGGGGCTCCTGCTGCTGCAGCTCGTGCTGCTGCTGCAGCTCGTGCTGCTGCTGTCGCTCCCTCTGCGGGGCCTCGTCCTCTGACTGCGTCTGCTGCCCTCGCTGCTGCCGCTGCTGCTCTTGCTGCTGCTTCACTTGCTGCAGCAGCAGCAGCTGCTGCTGCTGCTGCACGTTCGTCAGTTGCTGCCGCAGCACTCGGGCCCTGTCTATGATGTCTTGTGGAAATCCTGCTGCTGCTGCTGCTTGAAGAGCATTTGAATAAGTGCAGACTCCGTCGATTAATTCATATTTGTATTCGTCTGCTGCTGCTGCTGCCTCTGCTGCTGCTGCTGCTGCTGCTGCTGCTGGGTCAGCTGCCAGCGAGTCGGAGCTGGCTGCGAAGCCTTCTTGCGATCTTCCGACCTGCTGCTGCTGCTGCTGCTGCTGCTGCTGCTGCTGCTGCTGGCAGCCACCAAGCAGCTGTCTGTCTGCGTCGCAGAGCGCCGTGTCTGCTGCAGCGCGGCGTCTCCTGACCTGCTTAAAGGTGAGAGCACCAGCAGCAGCAGCAGCAGCAGCAGGTGCAGCAGCAGCAGCAGCAGGTGCAGCAGCAGCAGCTGCTGCAGCTCCCGGTGCAAATGTGTTGATACAATGCCCTGCGCCCTCACAGCTGCCAGCCGCTCCAGCAGCGCCCCCAGCAGCGCTGCAGCAAATAAATAAATAAATAAATAAATAAATAAATAAATAAATAAATAAATAAATAAATAAATAAATGATAAATAATAAATAAATAAATAAATAATAAATAAATAAATAATTAATTAAATAGTTCAAATTGAATGAGTTCTTTGCCTGTTAATGCCATCAAAGAAAGCAGCAGCAGCAGCAGCAGCAGCAGCAGCAGCAGCAGCAGCAGCAGCAGCAGCAGCAGCAGCAGCAGCTTTATGAATATTCATCTCTTGATTTTGCTTCTTTCTTTCTCGTTTAAAGTCCACTTATTTACTATTTGTTTATTTATTCATTATTATTTATTTATTTATTTATTTATTTATTTATTTATTTATTTATTTATTTATTTATTTATTTATTTATTTATATTATGGACCTGCTCCGCAGCTCGGCGCTGTTCCCTTGCAGGGCTCGTCAAGGATCAAAAAGCTGCGAGACACTAAGTCCCCTGCTGCTGCTGCTGCTGCTGCTGTTGATTTATTTGCTGCTGCTGCTGCTGCTGCTTCGTTTGCTGCTGCTGCTGCTGCTGCTGATTCATCGGCTGCTGCCGCTGTCCCTTCATCTGCTGCTGCTGCTTCTTCTGACTCTCCTGTTCCCTCCTCTGCTGCTGCTGCTGCTGCTGCCTCTCCTGTTCCCTCCTCTGCTGCTGCTGCTGCTGCTGCTGTTCCCTCTGCAGCGGCTGCTGCTGTTCCCTCTGCTGCTGCTGCTGCTCCCTCTGCAACACCTGCTGCTGCAGTGTCGTCTTCTGCTGCTGCTACTGGTCCCTCTGCTGCTGCCGTTGCTGCTGCTGCTGTTTGGCCTTCTGTTTCTGCCGCCAGTTCCCCTGCTGCGGTTTCTGCTGTTTCTGCTGCTGTTCCCTCTGCTGCTGCTGCTGCTGCTGCTGCTGCTGCTGCTGGGGTTCCGCCAGCTGCTGCTTCCTCTGCTGCAGTTCCCTCTGCTGCTGCCTGCTCTGCTGCGCTGCTGTTAGGCAGGCCGCTGCACCCGCTGCCGCCGCCGCCGCCGCCGCCGCCGCTGCTGCTGCTGCTGCTGCTGCTGCTGCTGCTGCTGCTGCTGCTGCTGCTGGCTGCTGGCCCCACAGCAGCAAGGGTTTGGCGCAGCACGGCGCTGAGCTGCTGCGCCTCAGACAAGAAAAAGGACTTTTGTTCTTGAGGAGAATCAAAAGCAACATGAGAAAGAGACAGAAAGGCTTGGTAGCGAGGCACTGCTGTTTCAGGGCTGCACGGGCAGCACAGTCCTGCAGCAGCAGCAGCAGCAGCAGCAGCAGCAGCAGCAGCGGCAGCAGCAGCAACAGCAGCAGCAGGGTTCAGGGTTTAGGGGTTAGGGTTTGAGGGCTGCTGCCTCCGCTGCGGCCTCTGCAGCTGGAGAAGCTGCCCGCAGAGCTCAAACCAAACCCCTAATCGGGGTTTAGGGTTTAGGGTTTAGGGTTTAGGGTTTAGGGTTTGGAGTTGCCTGCGTTGGCTAGCAGCGCGAGCGCCAGCGTGGATCTGCAAAGAGTGCTTTTGCCCGCCATGTTTTCTCCAGTCAAAATGAACAAGCCATCCAAGTCAAAAGACACAGAAGAAGCCTCGCTGCTGCTGCTGCTGCTGCTGCTGCTGCTGCTGTTGCTGCTGCTGCTGCTGCTGCTGCTGGTGCCGCTGTTGTTGCTGCTGCTGCTGCCACTGCAGCTGTTGGTGCTGCTGCTGCTGCTGCTGCTGCCACTGCCGCTGCTGCTGCGGCTTCTGCTGCTGCCGCTGCTGCTGCTGCTGCTGCCGCTGCTGCTGCTGCTGCTGCTGCTGCTGCTTCTGGGAAGGTAGTAGGGAGTCAAGTCCCGGACTTTGAGACACATGCTGCCGTCGTTGCGCAGCTGCGGCAGCGCCCAGTTGCTGCTGCGCGCGAAGGCCGCGTGGTAGCCCGCAGCCTGCAAACCCTAAACCCTAAACCCTAAACCCTAAACCCTAAACCCTAAACCCTAAACCCTAAACCCTGGGTCCTTGGGGCACTAGGATCTTGAAACCCTAAACCCGTGGAATCTTTTAGCTCTAAACCCTTGACACCCTAGCCCCCAAACCCTAAACCCTAAACCCTAAACCCTAGAAGGTCAAACACTAAAAGTCTACTTTAAGGAAGCAGCAGCAAAGATAGACTCGTAAAGAGATGATTAAAAAAAAGGAATAAAATAATTAAAAAGAAAATTAATTAAAAATATATATTTAATTTAATTAGAATAGGTAATTTATTTGAAAGAAATAAATATTAAAAAAATGTAATTGACTTAAAGGAGATAATTAATTTAAAATAAAAAGAAAATTAAATTAGCGAAATTAAATAAAGAAGAAAATTAAATAAAATAATTAAATAAAACGAAATCAAACAAAATAATTGAATCGAAAAGATAATTCAAAAGGCGAAAAATTCAAAAAGAAAATTAATTCAAAAAGATAATACAAATTAAAAAAATTGAAACGAAAATAAAAAGATAATTTAAAGAAAAGGTATTTAAAAAGAAAAAAAAAGATAATTCAAATAAGATATATAAAAGGAAAAAAAAGATAATCTAAATAAAAGATAATTAAAATAAAAAGATAATTTGAATAAAAGATAATTAAAAAGAAAATAAAATTAAAAAGAGAATTCAACTAAGAGATAATTAAAAGACGAGATAATTGAATTAAAAAAATAACTGAATTGAAAGACAATTAAAAAAGATATAATTAAATCAAAAGCTAATTAAATCAAAAGATAATTAAAATGAAAAGAGAATTAAATTGAAAAGATAATTAAATTGAAACGATAATTAAATTGAAAATATAATTAAATTAAAGAGATAATTAAATCAAAAGACAATTAAATCGAAAAGATAATTAAATTGAAAAGATAATTAAACTAAAGAGATAATTAAAATGAGAAGAAAATTAAATTTAAAAGAAGTAAAAAGCTAAAAAGAATCAAGAGGTAAAAAGAATTAAAAACAAAAAGAATTAAAAGAAACAGAACTAAAAGAATTAAAAAAACTAAAAAGAATAAAACAGGATTGGAAAAAATCAAAATAAAGAAATAAAAGGGATTAAAAAGAATAAAACAAAAGGAAATAAAGAGAATAAAAAGAATTGAGAAGAATTAAAAAGAATTGAAAATTAAGAGCAGTTAAAAGAATTAAAAACAAAAAGAAATAAAATGAATTAAAAGAATCAAAATGATTAAAAGAATTAAAAAAAAGAGTAAAAGCGAATCAAAGGGAGTTAAAATAAATTCAAAGAGTTAAAAAATTAAAACGAATTAAACAAAATAAAATAAATTAAAAGAAATAAAATAAATAAAAGAGCCAAAAGAATTAAAAGAATTAAAAGAATTCAAACAAAATAAAAAAAATAAAACAATTCAAACAAATCCAAAGAAATAAAATAAATTAAAACAAATTAAAAGAAACTAAATGAATTAAAACAAATTAAAAGAATTAAAAGAATTAAAATAAATCAAAACAAATAAAATGAATTAAAACAAATCAAAAGAACTAAAAGAATTAAAACAAATTAAAAGAAATAAAACAATTAAAACAAATCAAAAGAAATAAAACAATTAAAACAAATTAAAAGAATAAAACAATTAAAACAAATCAAAAGAATTAAATAAATTAAAACAAATTAAAAGAAATAAAAGAATTAAAACAAATTAAAAGAAATAAAACAATTAAAACAAATCAAAAGAAATAAACAGAAGAACTAAAGACTTTCCTGGAGAACATCGAGGAAATGTGCTGCTTGAATTGCTGCTGGCAGCAGCGGCTGCAGCAATTCATTTAAATTTTCTAATTTGCTTTTTGCTGCTGCTGCTGCTGCTGCTGCTGCTGCAGTGTACGTACACCCCAGCGCAGCAACAGCCCCCGTCGTCCAGCAGCCGCCCAGCGCCCGCCGGTTGCGGTCCTGCGGCCAAAAGTGCTCCAAAAGCGGCCAAATTGCTCCATTTTAATTCAAATTAATTCCAATTTATTTAATTTTATTAAATTGCATTTAATTTTATCCAAAAAGCCCGAAAAAGCGGCGCAAATAGCTCCATTTCGACACTCGCGCAGCACGTATGGCCGCAGATCCTCCCCAAACCCTAAACCCTAAACCCTAAACCCTAAACCCTAAACCCCAAACCCCAAACCCTAGGCTCTGGAGCTTGCCTGCGGATTTATGGGGAGGTACTTGTGCTCCTTATCTGCATCGTCCTTTTCCTCCTGAGGCGCTGCAGCAGCTGCTCCAGTTGCTGCTCCAGTTGCTGCTGCTGCTGCTGCTGCTTCTGCTTCTGCTGCTGCTGCTGCTGCTGCTGCTTCTGCTGCTGCTGCTTGGGGCGCGCGCGGTTTGTGTCTCTTCAAGTAAATGATATTATTGACGGCGTCGAAGCAAAGCTGCCGCTGCAGGAAAAGAAAGTCCTTCGGCTGCTGCTGCTGCAGCTGCTGCAGCTGCTGCTGCCGCTCCTGCTGCAGCTCCCGAATTAAATCCAAACACAAATTGCTCAACTCTGTCTCCAAACGAATCCTTTCTCTATCACACAAATCCCCACTGGGGGCCCCCCCAAGGGGGGCCCCCCCCTCGGGGGCCCCCCTGGGGGCCCCCCTGGGGGCCCCCTTGGGGGCCCCCCTGGGGGCCCCCCTGGGGGCCCCCCCAGACTGGCTGGGGGCCCCCTTTTGGGGGCCCCCCGAAATGATTTGCTGCTGCTTCAAAAGGTAAAGAAGAACATCTTTTGTGTTAGGGTTTGGAGGGAGGGGTTGTGGGGTTTCAGCAGCAGCTAATTGGCTGAGGGCGTCAAGAAGGGGTTTTGCTGCTGCTGCTGCTGCTGCTGCTGGGCGCAGCGGCGGCAGCAGCAAACCCCCGAAGCCCCGCAAAACCTCCAGCAGCAAATCGTCTGCTGCTGCTGCTACTGCAGCCAGCTCCAGCAGCAGCAGCCGAGGCACCACATGGCAGCGAAAACACTCCTACACGCCAAACTCCAAACCCTAAACCCTAAACCCTAAACCCTAAACCCTAAACCCTAAACCCTAAACCCTAAACCCTAAACCTATAAACCCTAAACCCTAAACCCTAAACCCTAAACCCTAAACCCTAGAGCACCTTGAAGCGGGGCAAACCGAGCCCTTACCCTAAACCCTAAACCCTAAACCCTAAACCCTAAACCCTAAACCCTAAACCCTAAACCCTAAATACAAACCCTAAACCCTAAACCCTAAACCCTAAACCCTAAACCCTAAACCCTAAACCCTAAACCCTAAACCTAAACCCTAAACCCTAAACCCTAAACCCTAAACCCTAAACCCTAGAGCACCTTGAAGCGGGGCAAACCGAGCCCCTAAACCCTAAACCCTAAACCCTAAACCCTAAACCCTAAACCCTAAACCCTAAACCCTAAACCCTAAACCCTAAACCCTAAACCCTAAACCCTAGAGGTGGCTGCATGACGCTGTAGGCATTCAACCTTCAGGTCTTAACACCACGCCTTAAACCCTAAACCATAAACCCTAAACCCTAAACCCTAAACCCTCAACCCTAGGGAGGGGGAGAGATGAGCAAAAAGACAGGATCATGCCTTGAGACGGAAAAATTAGGGTTTAGGGTTTAGGGTTTAGGGTTTAGGTTTTAGGGTTTAGGGTTTGCTGACTTTCCGAGTAGATATTAGCTGCACGACCTTCCCCATATGCGGTATTTTCACTGAAGGCAGCAGCAGCTGCTGCTGCTGTTGCTCCTGTTGCTGCTGCTGCTGCTGCTGCTGCTGCTGCTGCGCTGTTGGCTGATCGCCGGGGTTGTGAGTCTCCGCATCAGTTGCTGCTGCTGCTGCTGCTGCTGCTCCGGTTGCTGCTGCTGGTGTTAATTTCAGCACGATGAGCTGCCGCAGCAGCTGCTGCATTGCGTCTGCTGCTGCTGGCGGCGGCGGCAGCAGCAGCAGGCGCTGCATGAATCTGCGGACACCCGCAGCAGCAGCAGCAGCAGCAGCAGCAGCAGCAAGCAGCTATCCCACCTACATCCCCTCTCCCCCTAGCAGCAGCAGCAGCAGCAAAACAGCAGCAGCAGCAAAGCACCACCAGCAGCAAAGCAGCAGCAGGCGCAGCGAAGCAGCGCAGCGAAGCAGCAGCCGCAGCCACCAGCAGCGCCCGCAGCAAACCACCAGCACCAGCAGCAGCAGCAGCAGCAGCAGCAGCAGCAGCAGCAGCAGCAGACCGCGCTGCAGCAGCAGGAGCCTCCCTGGGCAAAATGGCCTGGTGCAGCGGCGGCACACAAAAACCCGAAAGAGATAAAACGGAATTCGAGTGAAGAGCCAAACTGCTCAAAAGCCCCAACTGAGACCCGCAAGAAATACCCACAGGGTGAGGGGCCCACTGGGGGGCCCCCAGGGGGGCCCCCAGGGGGGCCCCCAGGGGGGCCCCCAGGGGGGCCCCCAGGGGGGCCCCCTCGGGGGGGGCCCCCTTGGGGGCCCCCCCCTCCAGGGGGGCCCCCTCGGGGGGGGCCCCCTGGGGGGCCCCCTCGGGGGGGGCTCC
>NW_013654366.1:0-7500 GCF_000499385.1 Eimeria necatrix
GACGTGCTGCTGCTGGGGGTGGGGGCTGCTGCTGCTGCTGTTGGTGGGGTGGTGGGTGGGGCTTTTGGGGGGTTTGTTCGCTGCTGCTGCCGATGCGGCTCGTTCTGCTGCGAGCTGCTGCTCTTGCTGCTGCTGCTGCTGCATGCTGCTGCTGCTGAGGATGCAACTCCTGCTGCTGCTGCTGCTGCATTTGCTGCAGACGATAGGGCCCCCTCTCGCCGCGGCTCTTTCTATGATTTGACTTTCACGGGCTCAACAGCAGCAACAGCAGCTGAAGAAGCAACTTCACATTGGGGGGCCCCCGGGGGCCCCTCTGCTGCTGCAGGGGGCCCCCCTGACAATGATTTCTTTGGGGTCTCCGGTGAAGCTAAGAAGCCTGGCGCAGCAGCAGCAGCAGCAGCAGCAGGAGCAGCTCCTCCCACTGCAGCAGCAGCTGCCGCCGCCGCAGCAGCAGCAGACGCAGCGCAAACGCCGTCCGCCCCGCTGCTCCCCAGCAGCAGCAGCAGCAGCAGCAACAGCAGCAGCAGCACAGAGGAAGCTCTGCAGCGAGACCCCGAATCCTTGTGGGCCAGCGGGGCCCCCCTGCTGTCTGTGGGGGGCCCCCCTGAGGGGTCCTCAAGAAGGGGCTCTGCTGCTGCTGCTGCTGCTGCTGCTGCAGGAGGGCAGTCTGCAGCAGCAGCAGCAGCAGCAACAGCAGCAAACTCTGCTGCTTGCCGACGAGCTGTTGGAACTCTTTGTTCTTTTGTCTCCGGAATTGTTGGGGGGGCCTCTTTGGGGCCCATGACTTTTGTGCTGCCTGAGGCCAAGGGGATCGCCTTTCTCCCCAGCTTCGGGATCGGTGTGCTGCTGCTGCTGCTGCTGCTGCTGCTGCTGCTGCTGCTGCTGCTGCTGCTGTGGGTGGTGGCAGTGCGGCTGCTGCTGGTAGTGCGGCGGCCGCTGGCAATGCTGCTGCTGCTGCTAGTGCGGCCGCTGCTGGTAATGCCGCTGCTGCTGGTAATGCTGCTGCTGCAGGGGCCTGTCACCTGCTGCTGCTGCTGCTGCTGCTGCTGCTGCTGCTGCTGCTGCTGCTGCTGGGGAGGGTGAAGTTTGTGTCTTTGCATGCGGGCGTGTGTTCAGGCGTGTGTGCAGCAACAATATTTTCTTTATTTTGTTTATTTTCATATTATTTAATTCTTAAAAAGCCTCTTCCTCCTTTTTATTTGAAACAAGCTTTGCTGCCAGCCTTCATCTCAGGGGCTTTGTACTTCTTGTCAGCAATTTGCGTCATTCTGGCCATACCCAGTGGGTTGCTGCTGCTGCTGTTGCTGCTGCTGCTGCTGCTGCTGCTGCTGCCGCGCGAGCTGCTGCTGCAGCGCCTCGTAGTTCGGCTGCTGCAGCAGATTCTGCTGCTGCTGCTGCAACTGCTCGTAGTTCGTCCGCTGCAGCAGATTCTGCTGCTGCTGCTGCTGCTGCTGCTGCTGCTACATGAATGCGGCGCCTTGTTGTGCTGCGTTGCGTTTCAGGGATTTCATTTTCGGCAAGTTCAGAGCTGCTGCTGCTGCTGCTGCTGCTGCTGCTGCTGCTGCTGCCAGCCGATCTCACAAACCAGTTTTTAGCATTTCTTTTATTTTGTGTCTTTTCCTCTTTCATTCCAATTTATTTCTGATATTCCTGGCTGCTTACGAATTATCATTTTATATTCATTTATTCCTACTTGTCCCTTGCTGCTGCCGCTGCTGCTGCTGCTGCTGCTGCTGCTGCTGCTGCTGCTGCTGCTGCTGCTGCTGCAGGTGGCGTACCCGACGAAGCAGAGCGCAGTGGTGTTTTCGGGGCTGTGGGGCATTTGCTGCTACAGAGAACTTCGAGGAGCAGCAATTTATGTTTTTATTTTTGGATCTGTTTGCATAATATCTGGTGCTGCGCTGCTGTCTTCTTACACTTACCCTGCGCGTCTGTTGATTCCCGAGCCCCACCACATGTCTCCCTAAACCCTAAATTAGGGTTTAGGGTTTCCTGTCCCCCTAAACCCTAAATTAGGGTTTAGGGTTTCCGCCGACTGCCTGCGCGCGAAACCCTAAACCCTAATTTAGGGTCTGCGGCTTGCAGCTCCCCGCGCACTGCCCAAAATCCCAGCTTCTGCCCTTCAGGGTCTAGCACGCGGGGTCAGGTCTAGGGTTTAGGGTTTAGGGTTTAGGGTTTGGAAGCGCAGGGAACTCAACATTCAGCAGCAGCAGCAGCAGCAGCAGCGGGAGCAACAGCAGCAGCAGCTACCATGGCGCTGCCTCCTCAGGTTGGCCTTTGCTGCTGTGCCTTTGTACGGAGCAGCAGCCCAAGCCGCAGCAGCAGCAGCAGCAGCAGCAGCAGCAGCAGCAGCAGCAGCTGCTGCTGCTGCTGCTGCCACTTATTGTGTTTTGCTTGCACTGTGAAGAATATTTTACATTTAGTTTGAAGACCCTTGCAGCAGCAGATGAACCCTGGGCTGCTGCAACAATGATTTTAACCCTAAACCCTAAACCCTCGAGGGTTTAGGGTTTGGGCTTCAGGGTCTGGGGTTTAGGGTTTAGGAAACTGTCAAATTTTTTAAAGCACATGTGGGCTCTTTTTTTCTCAACAGAGCAGCATGGTCAGCAGCAGCAGCAGCAGCAGCAGCAGCCGCAGCAGCAGCAGCAGCAATTTTAGTGCAGCAACAGCCAACCACAGCTAGCTACCGGCGCCCTTCTTCGAGAACTAAGGCTAGCTAGCTAGCTGGCTAGCTAGCTAAATAGCTGGCCAGCCAGCTAACTAGCTAGCTAGCTAGCTGGCCACCCATCTGGCTCTTTAACTCGCTTTTTATATATCTATTTAGCTAGCCAGCTAACTGGCTGGCTAGCTAGCTAGCTAGCCAGCCAGCTGAGTACTAGCTAGCTAGCTAGCTAGCTGAGTAGCTATCTTTCTAGCCATTTGGGTACATAGCTACCTTGCTATAAAGCTGTCGACATAGCTAGCTGCCCTGTTAACTAGCTAGCTAGCTAGCTAGCTAATTAGATAGCTAGCTATCTAAGCAGCTAGCTAATTACTTGGCTAGCTAGCTAGCTCGACCTGGCCGGATAGCTAGCTAGCTAGCTAGCTAGCTCAATCTGGCTAGCTAGCTAGCTAGCTCAATCTGGCTAGCTAGCCAGCTAGCTAGCTGCTGCAGATTTGCAGGCGAATTAGAGGGTTTGCTGCTGCGCCTGAAGAGGCAAAAGCTCTTAACTTGTTGAAGTTGAGGGTTTACAAAAAGCTGCTCATTTGGACAAAACTTTTGGCTTTTGAGGCAGCAAAATATCTTTCTTTGAAGCCCCTGTGCGAGCATATAGGGCGAGAGAAGGGTTTAGGGTTTAGGGTTTAGGGTTTAGGGTTTGGAGTCCGCGTCTGCGCGTTCGAGGAGTTCTGTTTTGAAGAAAGGGATAGGAGGCGTGATGGGTTTGAATTAAAGGCCAAATAAGTGAAATTAATTAATTTAATTAATTTAATTAATTAAATTAATTTAAAAAAATTCAAGAAGTGGTTTTTGTCTGCTTTTTGACCCCAGAACAACTCCGAGGTGTTGCAGCAGCAGCTCCTTCTGCGGCGCCGCTGCTCGAACTGAGTGTCTTCCGGGCGAATAAAAGTAATTATTTAATTGCTAACAATTAATAATTAAATTTATAATTAAATTTAAATGAATTAATTCCAGGAATTCTTCAACATTTCCATCTTTTTCAGCTCTTTTACCTCGAATGGTCTCACCTCCCCCCCCGCCCAGGACCACCGCCTGACCACTGGTCACCCCTGCTGCTGCTTTCCTTTTTCTCCAGCTTTCCCCCCGCCCCCCAAACTCTTCAATGGCCGTCCTTTGGTGCCCCCTGACTTCAGGGGGGCCCCCCTTTCGCCCCTCTGGGGGCCCCCAGCAGCTCCTCGGGGGCTTGCTGCTGAGGCTGGGGGGCCCCCTGCTGCGCCTAGGGGGCCCCCTCTTGCTCTCTTTTGCCCTCCCTATGTGCCCCTTTCCTGCTGCCTCCAGCCCTCTGCATGCAGAGGATGGGGCCCCCCAAGGGGCCCCCGAGGGGGCCCCCCAGGGGGCACCCCGGGAGCCTGTGGGGGGCCCCCAAGGGGCCCCCCAGGGGCCCCAGGGGGCCCCCGACGGAGCCCCCAAAACGGACCCTGGGGGGGGCCCCCACTTGCTGCGTGCAGGGGGGCCCCCTGTAGGGGGGCCCCTGTCTGCAATAGTAGCAGCAAGTGAAGAGTTTGAGGACCTTCAGAGCAGCACGGGGGGAGAGGGGCCCCACAACCCTTCTGGGGGCCCCCCAGGGGCCCCGGGGGGCCCCCTGGGGGCCCCCAGCAACTCGCCTTTGTACCTCTTAAAGGCCCTGGAGGAGGGGCCCCCCTTGGGGGCCCCCCAGCACCCCAAAGCGGAGTGGGGGCCCCTGTTTGTTGCGGGATGTGTAGTTGCTGCTGCTGCTGTTCTTGGCTTGTTTACGTTTTGCTGCTTCGCAGCAGCAAGACGCGTCCGGAGGAAACAAGCAGCAGCAGCAGCAGCAGCAGCAGCAGAAGCAGCAGCAGCAGCAGTTGTTGTGGAAACAGAAGAAGAATACCCCGACTCCAGCTCGTTTCTCGTGGGCCGCTGGGGGTGGACTACTGCTGCTGCTAGGCACTGCAGCAGCAGCAGCAGCAGCAGCAGCAGCAGCAGCAGCAGGCTGCGGCTGCCCTCCCCAGCAGACATATGCCCGCATGACGTGTCAACAACAGCAAGTGGGGCCCCGCCTTGCTCTTCTCCAGCAGCAGCAGCAGCAGCAGCAGCAGCAGCAGCAGCAGCAGCAGCAGCAGCAGCAGCACTTAAAACTCTGCCAAGCCCAAGGGGCCCCTCAAGTTCGGAAGACACCTTCGATATAAGCACACCGCCGTTCAGCGAGAAGTCGGACTAGTAAATATGCTGCTGCTGCTGCTGCTGCTGCTGCTGTTGCTGCTGCTGCTGCTGCTGCTGCTGCTTTTGCTGCTGGTGATGGTGGTGGTGGTGACGCTGCTGCTGCTGCTGCTGCTGATCGTGGTGCTAAAGCTGCTGCTGTTGGTGATGGCGGTGGTGATGCTGCTGCTGGTGATGGTTTGCTGCTGCTGCTGGTGATTGTGCTGCTGCTGCTGCTGCTGCTGCTGCCGATGCTGGTGATGCTGCTGCTGCAGCTGCTGCTTGTGCCCTTAACTGCTGCGGCTGCTGGTGTTGGCGGTGACTGGCGGTCTGCTGCTGTTGCTGTTGCTGGTGCCAAAAGCGCTACTGCTGCTGCTGCTGCTGCTGAAAGTGCTGCTGCTGCTGCTGCTGCTGCCAGCGCTGCTGCTGCTGCTGCTGCTACAAGTGCTGCCGCTGCTGCTACTGCTGCGGCTACAGGTGCTTTTGCTGCTGCTGCTGCTGCTGCTGCTGCTGCTGCTTTGTTCGCAGCGGGCGCCCCGGGAGTTACAGCTCGTTTTGCTGGCAGCCAGCGGATGTGCAGCAGCAGGTGTGTGGGGCCCCTGCTGGCAGCAGCAGCAGCAGCAGCAGCAGCAGCAGCCGCAGCCGCAACGCGGGGGGCCCCACAGAGGCCCCCACCCCCGCCAGTCTTTTGCGCAGGCCCTCTCACAGCTGCTGCAGCTACGCCTCTGCTGCTGCTGCTGCTGCTGCTGCTGCTGCATGCGACTTCCCAACTACCTACACCATAGCCACCCCAGGCAGCGGGGCCCTAGGCGAAATAGTGCACTGGGGGGCCCCCCCGGGGGGCCCCCCGGGGGGCCCCCCTGGGGGCCCCCCTGGGGGGCCCCCGGGGGCCCCCGAAGACACAGACCTTACTGTGTTTGCCTCGCTGCCTGTAGACATTCAAAACAGTCATTTCTATTGAAAGGGACTTTGGGGGCCCCCAGAGGGGCCCCAAAGGAAAAGAAATAAAACCAGAAAATAATAATAAGTTGGGGGCCCCACGGGCTTTCAAGCACAAGCAGCAGACCTGGGGGGCCCCTAGGGGGCCCCCCTAGTGGGGGCCCCCTAGGGGGGGCCCCCTAGAGGGGGCCCCCAAAGGAGGGGCCCCCCTAGAGGGGGCCCCCAAAGTGGGGGGCCCCCAAGAGACCCTTAGCCGGAGCCGCAGCAAACCCTCGGGGCCTCACAGGGGGCCCCCAGGGGCTCCGTAGGAAACCCCAAAAGAGGGCCCCCAAGAGGGGACCCTTTTTTGGGGGCCCCTTTTTTTGGGGGCCCCTTTTTTGGGGGCCCCTCAAGGACTCCAAAGGGGCCCCCAAAGAGCCCCCAAAGGACCCTCAAGGGGCCCCCAAAGGGGCCTCCAAAGGGCCCCTAAAGGCCCCCCAAAAGCCGTTGAAGGGCCCCAAAAGGCGCCTCCAAAGGGCCCCCAGAGGGCCCCAAAGGGGTATTTAGGGGGCCCCCAAGGGGCCCCCAGAAGGATTTGACGGGGCCCCTCAAGGGCCCCCTTTAAGTGCCTTTAAGAGACCCTCAAAAAGCCTTTCAAGGGCCTAAAAGGGCCCCCAAAAGAGCCTTAGGGGGGCCCCCAAAAGAGCCTTTAGGGGGCCCCCAAAGGAGTCTCTAGGGGGCCCCTCTAGTGCTCTCTAAAGCCTTTTCCATCTGTAAAAGTCCCTGTAAGGGGCCCCCCAGGAGGTTGCCTCATGGGGGCCCCTGTGGGGCCCCCTTTGGGGGCCCCACAGGGGCCCAAAGGGTCCCGAAGGGGGGCCCCCCCAGGGGGCCCCACAGGGTCCCAAAGGCTCCCGAAGGGGGGCCCCCCTAGGGGGCCCTTATGGGGCCCCTTTGGGGGCCCCCAAGGGCCCCCTGAGGGGAACAGAAGGCCCCATTCAAGGAAGTAGGGGGGCCCCCAATTGAGCTACAGTGATGCTGGGGGGCCCCCCGGGGCCCCCAAGGGGGCCCCTTTTTAGGGTTTTGTGTGTGGGGCCTCTTATGAAAACAACATTAAAAACCTTTAGTCAAATAAGCCAAAGTTGAAATAAATTGGGGGCCCCTTGGGGCCTCCCTTGGGGCCCCTGGGGGCCCCTGGGGGCCCCCCTGGGGGCCCCAAGTGGCTCTCTAGCAGGGGCCCTGCTGTGGCTGCTGCTGTTGCTGCTGCTGCTGATAGTTCTGCTACTGCTGCTGCTGCTGCTGCTGCTACTGCTGCCGCTGCTAGTGCTGCTGCGAGGGCTGCTGCTGCTAATGCTGCTGCTGCTGCTGCTGCTACTGCTGCCGCTGCTAGTGCTGCTGCGAGTGCTGCTGCTGCTAATGCTGCTGCTGCTAATGCTGCTGCTGCTGCTGCTACTATAGACGTAATTTCACTTGCGTCGAGTGACGCCTGAGCTCCTATGGGTTCGAGGGGTGCTACTGCTGCTGCTGCTGCTGCTGCTACTGCTGCTGCTGCTGCTGCTGCTGCTGGAGTCTTGACGTTCCTTATCTGGGGCTCCCAAAGAAAGTCTCTGCAGCACAATGAACGCAGCAGCAAATGCAGCAGCAACTGTAGTAGCAGCTGCAGCAGCAGCGAGAACCCTAACAGCAGCAGCAGCAAAAGATCGGTCAAC
>NW_013654366.1:12500-27602 GCF_000499385.1 Eimeria necatrix
GCAGCAGCAGCAGGAGGGGCCCCCGGCACAGAGGCAGGGAAGGCCACAGCAGCAGGAAAGAAGCAGAAAGAGATCGGAGGCCCCATCGGGAATCCAGGGGTAGGGGCCCCTCCCTAAACCCTAAACCCTAAACCCTAAACCCTAAACCCTCAAGGGCCTAAGAGCTGCCTGCAGCTGCTGCTGCACCAGCAGCCGCTGCTGCTGCTGCTGCTGCTTATGCTGCTGCTTCTGCTGCTTGTGCGGTGTGGGGAGGGGGACGTCGGGGGCTCGAGGGTTTAGAGTTTAGGGTTTAGGGTTTAGGGTTTAGGGTTTAGGGTTTGTGCTTAGGGAGAAGTGTTTCTCCAGAAAGAAGAAGGCCTCCTGCTAACGACCCTTTTGACTACGTCACCCCCAAGCAGCGGCGGCTGCAGCAGCAGCAGCAGCAGCAGCAGCAGCAGCAGCAGCAGCAGCAGCAGACGAGAGGGCGGGTCGCCGCCCCGCCGCATCCCAATTCCAGGTACAGGCGCTAGCTGCGTCAGCTGCAGCAGCAGCAGCAGCAGCAGCAGCAGCAAATCACGAGCAGCAACGGCAGTGGAAGCAGCAGCAACTGCAGCAGCAGCAAAGCAACAGCAGCAGCAGCAGTGAAAGCAGCAGCAACTGCAGCAGCAGCAGGTTATGTGGCACTAGAGCCAGCAGCACTCACATTTCTGCTGCGGGGCCCTCAACATGGAGCTACAGCAGCAGCAACAGCAGCAGCAACAGCAGCAGCTTCTGCAGCAGCAGCTGCAGCAGCAGCAGCAGCAAATGGTTCTCCTGCTGCCTCGCAGCTACCATGTGGGGTTTGTGGGGTCCAAACCCCCTATCAAATCTTCCAGCTGTTGGGGGCCCCCAGGGGGGCCCCCAGGGGCCCTCTGGGGCCCCCGGGGGGCCCCCCGGGGGCCCCCTGGGGGCCCCCCGGGGGCCCCTTGGGCCCCTTGAGGGGCCTTTCCAACAGGGGGGCCCCCAAAGCTTGCTGGGGGCCCCCAAAAGGGCCTCGGGAATTGGCAAAGGGCCCCCTTGGGGGTGCCCCTGGGGGCCCCCTAGGGGGCCCCCCGTGGAGGCCCCTTGGGGGCCCCTTTGGGGCCCCTTGGGGGCCTCCAAGCGGGCCTTTGGGGGCCCTAGGGGGCCCCCCTGGGGGGCCCCTCAGCGCATGGCAATGTGTCATATTGAGCTACGAAGTTTGTTTTTGCTTTTCTTGTCTTTTGATTCATTTTAAACTCAATTCACAAAGGGGCCCCCTTGGGGGCCCACGGGGGCCCCCTGGAGGCCTCTGGGGGGCCCCTAGGGGGCCCCTAGGGGGCCCCCTGGGGGCCCCCTGGGGCCCCTTCATATATGTGGGGCCCCCTTTTGTCCACCTGTAGGTGGAGAATTGCCCGCGGGGGCCCCTCCAAAGGGTACTGCCGTCCAAGGGTCTCCAGGGGGGCCCCCCTAAGGGGGGGCCCCCCTTAGGGGCCCCCCTTAGGGGCCCCCCAGGGGAGCTGTTCTCCTTGAGGGGCCCCCCTTAGGGGCCCCCAGGGGGCCCCCATTGAGGGGCCCCCAAGGGGGCCCCCACTGAGGGGCCCCCAAGGGGGGCCCCAGGGGGGCCCCCAAGGGGGGCCCCCCTTGAGGGGCCCCTAGAAGTCATGGAAAGGGTCTTCTGGGATTTTTGGGTCTTCCTTTGGCTGCATACAAAAGGGGACTTTGATTTAGTAGCAAATTAGAAGAAGTTGAAGTTATTTAAATGATTTAAAAAGGTTTAAAATGATTTAAAGTCATTTAAAGTTATTTAAAGTTGTTTAAAGTTATTTAAAATTGTTTAAAGTTATTTATTAAAGAAAAGAAGGTCCAATTATTTATTTGAGACGCAAAAGCGAAGCCAGAAGAGGCCTTCTGGGGCGCCAGAGTTGCTGCTGCTGCTGCTGCTGCTGCTGCTGCCATTGCTGCTGTTGCTGCTGCTGTCACTGCAGCTGCTGCTGCCATTGCTCCTGCTGCTGCTTCTGCTGCTGCTGCACTGCTGCTGCTGTTGCTGCTGCTGCTGCTGCTGCTGCTGCTGCTGCTGCTCACACTGACCTGGTCTTGGAAAACAAACAAACTCTTGTCAGCTGGGGGTACTGCAGCAAGAAGAATGCCCTCAGCTTCTTTGCTGAGGGCCCCCCGGGGGGCCCCCAGGGGCCCCCAGGGGATTCCTGAGAAGAAGGGATGGGCCTTCACTTCTGCTGCTCCGCCCTTGGTACCCAGTCGAACTGCAGGGTCTGCCTGCAGCAGCAGCGCAGCAGCAGCAGCAGCAGCAGCAGCAGTAGCAGCAGCTGCAGCCACTGTGTAGCTGCAGCAGCAGCTGCTGCAGCTATTGCGTAGCTGCTGCTGCAGCAAGGGAGCAACGGGAGCCCTAAATGCCACAGCAGAATACAGCAACAGCTGCATCAAGGAAGTGCAATACAAATAGAAGCAAGCAGCAGCAGCAGCGGCAGCAGCAGCAGCAGCAGCAGCAGCAGCAGCAGCAAACCTGCAGCAGCTCCTTAATTATGTTCTTTGCATCCCTGGGAAATCCTTTAGGGAATTTAAGCGACGCAGGAGACCGCGCAGCCAATTCGCTCACACGCAACGAACTGCAGCAGCAGCAGCAGCAGCAGCAGCAGCAGCAGCAGCAGGAGAAATGAACGGCAGCAGCAACAGAGCAGCAACAAGACGGGAGGTTCACGATCAGCAGCGTAAAGCAGCTGCAGCAGCAGCAGCAACAGAAAGCAGCAGGGAGCCCTCTCAGCCTCAGCAGCAGCAGCAGTTGCTGCTCCTGCTGCAGCAGCCATTGCTGCTCCCGCTGCAGCAGCCCCTTCCCTAGCCACAGAACCTCCTAGGGGCCCCCAGGGCCCCCAGCCCACCCCGGGGGCCCCCAGGGGCCCCCAGGGGGGCCCCCAAGGGCCCCCAGGGGGGCCCCCGGGGCCCCCAACCCACCCTAGGGGCCCCCTGCTGCTGCTTACGGGTCTTTTTCATAATCTTTGTAGCCAAAGGGTGCAGAGCTGCAGACAAGCAGCAGCACATTTGCTGCACCCAATCAGCAGCAGCAGCAGCAGCAGCAGCAGCAGCAAGCACACAACAGCAGCAGCGAGGAAACAGCACATCCAGCAGCCGCTGGAGGCAGCAACGACATCCGGCGGCAATAACAGCAGCAGAAAGACCAGCAGCAGCAGCAGCAGCAGCAGCAGCAGCAGCAGCAGCAGCAGCAGCAGCAGCAGCGCACCCAGTGAGGCATTCGTAGAGCAGCACCCCCAAGCCCCACCAATCAACAGGGGCCCCCATATACCCGTCAGAAGGGTCCTCAGGGGGGCCCCCAGAAACAGAGGGGCCCCCACAAGCAGAGGGGGCCCCAGAGGGGCCCCCAAGGGGGCCCCCAGAGGGGCCCCCAGAGGGTTCCTTACAAGAATTCAAACTTGACCCTTTTGGGGGCCCCCCTGGGGGCCCCTCTGGGGGCCCCCCTGGGGGCCCCCTTGGGGGCCCCTCTGGGGGCCCCTCTGGGGGCCCCCCTGGGGAGTTCCCTTGGGGGACCCCTTGGGGGGCCCCTTGGGGGCCCCCTTGGGGGGCCCCTTGGGGGCCCCCTTGGGGGCCCCCTTGGGGGCCCCCTTGGGGGGCCCCAGTTGCTGGGGGGCCCCCAGAGCCTTTGGCTGCCACCTCAGGGGCCATAGAGTGAACTGTTCCACAGAAGGAAAACGCGCGGGGCCTGGAACCACAAACCCTAAACCCTAAACCCTAAACCCTAAACCCTAAACCCTAGGCTGAGGGTTTTCTCGTAAAGCGCCGGGGCAAACGCGAGGCGGGGCTGAAGGCGCGCAGCTGGACGCCCGAAAGCCCGCGGGTTCGGGGCCCAGGGCTTAAAGTTTAGGGTTTAGGGTTTAGGGTTTAGGGTTTAGGGTTTAGGGTTTAGGGTTTGCCTGGCGGAGTCTATTCTGCAGGCAAAGCCAAAGTCCACCAACTTGGGGCGGCCCCCAGAATCCAAAATGACATTAGAGGCTTGGAGGTCTCTGTGGGCCCAGCCCGCTGCATGCAGGTGTTCGAGGGTGACAGTTATCTGCAGCACAAACCCTAAAGCCTAAACCCTAAACCCTAAACCCTAAACCCTAAACCCTAAGCCCCACGCCCTAGGCGCTGGGCCCTCCGCGCTGGGAGGCACGCGCCCGCTGGCCGAACCCTCGGCACTAAACCCTAAACCCTGAAGGCCCTTCCAGCGGACGCACAGCCAAACCCTAAACCCTAAACCCTAAACCCTAAACCCTAAACCCTAAACCCTTAAGAGGTAGGCCGCTTCAGAGCTTGGGGTTTCGAGCTTGGAGTTTTGGGTTTATAGTTTAATTTCAGCGCTTAGGGTTTGACCTTCACCTCCCCAGGGCAGCTGCCCTCCACGCAGCCCCTAAACCCTAAACCCTAAACCCTAAACCCTAAACCCTAAACCCTAAACCCTACCTCTGCAGCGTACCACCGGGCCCGCTCCAGACTTAGGGCCCCCCCTAGTCTTATGTGCTTATAAAGGGGCCCCCCATCAACAAGACTGAAAACGAAGTAAAGAAAAGCTCCTTCCCTGAAGCTTTCCTCCCTGCGCACAAACAGCGAGGGTTTAGGGTTTAGGGTTTAGGGTTTAGGGTTTAGGGTTTAGGGTTTGGGGTTCGGCTCGGGCTGAGGTTTAGCCGCAAAGCTAGGGTTTACGCAGCAGCAGAAGGGGCCGAGATCTGGAACATCCGAAGATTCACCGCCCAGGCTTTAGGGTTTAGGGTTTGGCGTTTAGGGTTTAGGGTTTAGGGTTTAGGGTTTAGGGTTTACAGGGTGTGGCATCTGTGCTGCAAATTAGGGTTTAGCTTGAGGGCCTCCAAACACTTTCTTTCCCCCCAAAGATGCTCCGCCTGCTTCGCCGATTTTATCGAGCTGAGGGGGACTTCCTTCAGTGCAAAGTAGCTGCTGCTGCTGCTGCTGCTGCTGTTGCTGCTGCTGCTGCTGCTGCTGCTGCTGCTGCTGCTGCTGCTGCAGGTGTTAGGACCAGCGCTGCTGGAAGTGTCGGCGTCGTCGGCGCCCCGCTGCTGCTGCTGCTCTTGCTGCTGCTGCTGCTGCTCTTGCTGCTGCTGCTGCTGCTCTTGCTGCTGCTGCTGCTGCTCTTGCTGCTGCTGCTGCTGCACTAGCCACACTGTCGACTTGCTGCAGGAAGCAAGGGCCCCCATTTTCTTGTACCCTCGGACAAGGGTACCGGGGCCCCCAGCAGTAGGGCAGCGCAGGGGGGCCCCCCTGGCCGCGAGGATATCCATGGGGCCCCTAGGGTTTAGGGTTTAGGGTTTAGGGTTTAGGGTTTAGGGTTTAGGGTTTAGGGTTTAGGGTTTGGAGTTCACGCGCAGGTCCAGGCTCGAGGGTCGAGGGTTTAGGGTTTAGAGCTCGTGCTCTAGCCAGGTTGAGGGTTTAGATACTAGGGTCTAGGGCTTAGGAGTTGAGCCTGGAATCTAGCGTTCAGTGCCTAGGGTTTGAAAATTAGGGTTTAGGGTTTAGGGTTTAGGGTTTAGGCCGTGCTGGAAGGTTCTGCTGCTGCAGCGGCCAGCGAGCAACAGAAGATGCCCTGGGGGCCCCTGAGCAAAAAGTTGAAAAGGAAGAACTGCATTAAATGAATTATTTAATTTAATTTAATTTAATTTAATTAATTTAATTTAATTAATTTAATTTAATTTAATTTATTCAATTAAAATTCGGAAGACACGGCCTCAATGCTTGCTGCGCAGCAGATCAGCCAGAGCCCGAGACGATGCTCAGTGCGCTCTAAACTCTAAACCCTAAACCCTAAACCCTAAACCCTAAACTCTAAACCCTAGCTTCTAGACTTAAACCCTAAACCCTAGCTCCGGGAGTTTAACCTTAAACGCCAAACCTTATGCCCTAGCCTCCGGCTAAACCCTTGCTAATGAGTGTACAAGAGCCTAGGGCTTAGGGGGACCCTCGAGGGCTTAGGGTTTAGGGTTTAGGGTTTAGGGTTTAGGTGGCCCAACCACTTAGCCGAAACAACTTCGAATACAGACCGACTTAGCCACGGGACGCCGGCGTGCAGCCCTGAACCCTAAACCCTAGAAGTCAAACCCTAAACCCTAAACCCTAAACACTAAACCCTAAACCCTAAACCCTAGCTTGCCGAGCCAAACTACCGAACTACTAGGGGCCCCCTAACCCTTATAAAGCCATGGGCCCTTAAGCTATCAAGGGGGCCCCAGTGGCCCACCAAAACCCTTTTTAGGGGCCCCTAGAAGGGCTAGGGGGGCCCCTAGGGGCCCCCAGGCCTTCAGTTGTCACCTTTCTAGGGTTTAGGGTTTAGGTTTTAGGGTTTAGAAATGCGTGGGGGCCCCCAAAGGGCCCCTAAAGAGCAGTTTCTTTTCGTTTCTTTGAGCTGAGGCTGACGGGGGCCCCCTCTAGCTTTCTTTTTTCCTTTTTCTGCTTCAAAGTACCCTTTTTCCCCCCCTCTTTAGAAGCCTCTTGGGGGCCCCCAGGCTGGGGGCCCCCCTGGCTGGGGGCCCCCCTGGCTGGGGGCCCCCCTGGGGGCCCCCCTGGGGGCCCCCCGGGGGGCCCCCTGTGGAGAGTTGTTTGTACCCCTGTGTCTGCATATTCGAGAACTAGCCTTCTGCCGTACAAGTGGGTGCTGCTGAGGGTTTGGAGTGCAGCAGCAGCAGCAGCAGCAGCAGCAAAAGTGACGAATCCGAAGCCTCTGCTGCTGCCTGCTGCACTTCTTGGAATGCGAACTGAGACAATTTCTCCGAAGGGAGAAAAAAGGTCTCTCAAGTCTTTGCTGCTGGCCTCGAAGCCGAGGTTTTTGACGACGATTTTGCTGCTGCGCGCGCCGCTGCTGCTGCTGCTGCTGCTGCTGCTGCTGCTGCTGCTGCTGCTGCGGGCGCGGGGCTTCGCCAAAGACACCTGCAGCAAATGCCCGTCTATCACCAAGCCTTGCAGCTGCTTTGCTGCTGCTGCTGCTGCTGCTGCACTCTCGTACTCCACGAACGCGTAGCCCATAGATAAGACCTCGGGGGGCCCCCGGGGGGCCCCCGGGGGCCCCCTAAGGGGGCCCCTCTTGGTCATTAAGTGGGCCCTTATGAACCCTTTTGAATGTTCAAATGCTTCTGTAAGGGCCTCTTGCGTTGTTTTGAAGTTTAGGTTTTTAACGAACAAACTGGCAGTTGCTGCTGCTGCTGCTTCCTCTTCTTCTGCGTCTGCTGCTGCTGCTGCTGCTGCTGCTGCTGCTGCTGGCGCTGCAGCCGCTGTGGCTGCTGCAGTGGCGGCCGCAGCAGCCTTGGCTGAGGCCGCGTCCTTCTGCGGCAAGGCGCTGTCTGCCGCTGCTGCCGCTGCTGCTGCTGCTGCTGCTGCAGAAGGGTCTCCCGCAGCAGCAGCAGCAGCAGCAGCAGCAGAAGCAAGAGCAGCAGCAGCTTCTGCTTGAGCTTCTCCCCGCCTTTCTCTGTCTTCTTTAAAAACTGGAACTGGAGCTGTCTCAATCAGCAGCGGGACATTTTTATACTTGCGGAAGCTGAGGCGGCGCAGCGCAGCAGCAGCAGCAGCAGCAGCAGCAAACTGCACCACCAGCAAAGTCTTGGAAGGAGATAAACAAAAACGCAAAATCTCTCCGTGTCTTCGAAACAAATTAAAAAGTTCTGCTGCTTCGACTCGAGCAGCAGGCAGCTGCTTCACGATCAGCGTGTCTTTGCTGCGTTCGGTGTCTGCTGCTGCTGCTGCTGCTGCTGCTGCTGGTCCCGCTGCTGCTGCTGCTGCTGCTGCTGCTGCGTCGTACGTTGCTGTCATGGGGTCTGCGCCCCTGCGAATGAAAGCAGCAGAAATTAGGCCTTCTCTTTCGATCCATTCTTTGGTTTGCTGCAGCACGTGGGCCTCCGCAAGTGCTGCTGCAGCAGCAGGAGTGGTTTGCTGCTGCTGCTGCTGCTGCTGCTGCAGCAGCAAGTCGCGCTTCGAGACCGAGAGCGCAGCGCCTGCTGCGTCTGCTGCTGCTGACGGCAGCACGTACAGCAGGTTCCAGGCCTTTTGCGGCTGCTGCTGCTGCTGCTGCTGCTGCCGCTGCTGCTGCTGCTTCTTCTTGAAGCTGGTTTTCTCGCCCCCGCGCTGCTGCTGCTGCTGCTGCTGCTGCTTCGGCTGCGCAGCAGCAGCAGCAAGGATGCGCCCCCGGTAAACCATGCCGTTGAGCTGCTGCAGCGCAGCAGCAGCAGCTTCAGCAAACACAAAAGTCACCAAAGCTCTTCCTAAAGACTTTTTGCTTTCTTTGTCTTTCATTAAAATAACTTCTGCTGCTTCTCCTGCTGCTGCTGCTCCTGCTGCTGCTCCTGCTGCTGCTGCTGCTGCTGCGCTGCACAGACACCGCACGTCTTCTTCGCTGCTGCTGTAGGGCAAGTTGGTAATTAAGAGCCGCCCGTGTTCCTCCAGCAGCTGCCGCTCCAGTTCCTGCTGCTGCTGCTGCTGCTGCTGCTGCTGCTGCTGCTGCTGCTGCTGCTGCTCCTGCTGCTCCTGCTGCTGCTGCTGCTGCTGCTGCTGCTGCTGCAGCCACGCCAGGTCGTCCGGCTCGTCCTCCTCCAGCAGCGCCGCGAGGGCTGCTGCGGTCGTGGCTGCGCCCTCATCTGTTGCTGCTGCTGCTGCTGCTGCTTCTGCTGCTGCTGCTGCTTCTGCTGCTGCTGCTGCTTCTGCTGCATCGTCGAACAAAACGTGCTGCCTTTCAGCCTTCATTCCCGCCTTAGTTGGGACCACCTTGTGCTTCCACTTGCCGGCCTCTGCTGCTGCTGCTGCCTTTGCTGCTGCTGCTGTTGCTGCTGCAGTGTCTGCTGCGTCCTTGGCCGCAGCCCCAGCAGCAGCAGCAGCAGGAGCAGCAGCAGCAGCAGCAACAAACGCGCGAGGCAGCGCAAAGTCTACTTCTATCTTTCGGGTGTACACGTAAGTCCCCCGCAGCTGCTGCAGCAGCGCAGCAGCAGCAGCTTCTGTCTCCAACCCCACAAAAGCAATTCCGCGGCTTTTGCCTTCTTTATTTCTCTTGATGGCGCAGTAGGTGATGCTGCTGCTGCTGCTGCTGCTGCTGCTGCTGCTGCAGGCAGCAGCAGCAGCAGCAACGTGCTCCCGCAGCGCCTCTTCCGTCAAAAACGGGGGCAAATTCCTAATTATTAATCTGCTGCTTTTGTAGCCAGCAGGAACAGCCACGGGAGTGTAGTAGGGCCTGCTGTGGGGCCCCTTCTGCTGCTGCTGCTGCTGCTGCTGCTGCTGCTGCTGCTGCTTGTGGCGCTGCTGCTGCTGCTTGGGCTGCTGCTGCCGCTGCTGCTGTTGCTGCTTGCTGCTCCCCAGCCTGCGCGAGGGGTTTGCTTTGTGCTTTTCCGCCATTATGGCCAAAGAAGAAGGCTAAACCCTAAACCCTAAACCCTAAACCCTAAACCCTAAACCCTCGGGGCCCTCTCATGTGTGGGGCCCCAAGAGGGTCCAATTTCTGCGTCTTCTGCGAAAACAAAAGTCCGAAATATAAAATAATTTAAAATTAATTTAATTAAAAAGAATTTAAAGAAATTTAAATCAATTTTAAGCCCCAGAACAACCGGGGGGCCCCCCACGGGGCTTCCATGGGGCCCCCAGACGTGGGGGCCCCATGGCCCAGCCCCTGCCCAGCTGCTGCTGTTGCTGCTGCTGCTGCTGCTGTTGCTGCTGCTGCTGCTGTTGCTGCTGCTGCTGCTGCTGTTTTATTTCCTATTTTTTAATTTAATTATATTATGGAAGGCTTTTAATTGAAGGTCACTTTTGCGAGTTTTGACTCTCCGTCTTTTTCAAGCAACTTCAGCAGCAGATATTTGCATTTATTTGAATGAATTTGAATGAAAATTAATTAAAATTAATTAAAATTAATTAAAATTAATTAAAATTAATTAAAATTAATTAAAATTAATTGAAATAAATTGAAATAAATGGATTTAAATACAATCAAAGATGTTTTCAAGAAATAAATGTCTTCAGTCCCACACAAACAATTTGCATGCATGCAGAAACTGTTTTGCATTGCATGCGAATTTCCTCTTTTGCATTTATTTTAATTTAATTTAATTTAAATTTTAAATACATTTTTTATTTTAAAAAAGAAAAAGAAAAAGTTGAGTTTATTTAAATTTAATTTAATTTAAACTTTAAATGCATTTTATTTTAAAAAAGAAAAAGTTGAGTTAATTTTAATTTAATTTGATTTAAATTTTACATGCATTTTATTTAAAAAAAAGAAAAAGGTGAGTTTATTTTAATTTAATTTGATTTAAATTTTAAGTGAATTTTTTTAAAAAAGAAGAAAGAAAAAGTTGAGCTCAAAAGGATCCAAAAGGAACTAAAAATGAAAAATGCAAAAAGAATTTTAAAAGGTTTAAAAGACTTGAAAGATTGAAATATTTATTTTTAATTTAATTATTTAAAAATAAATATTTTAAAATAAATATTTTAAAATAAATATTTTTAAAAAAACTGTCAAAAGAATTTCAAATTCGAAATAATTTCAAAAAGAAAAAATTGACTTCGAAAAAAATAATTTTTGAAACTTTTGGGACCCAAAAAGATTCACAAAATGCAAAAGTTGCAAAAGAGTTAAAATAAACAATAAAATGAAATGAAAATAAATTAATTTCTTTTCCGTTTCTTTTCATTATTTATTTTATTTTATTTTATTTTATTTTATTTTATTTTATTTTATTTCTTTTTTCATTTTATTTCCTTCTTCATTTTGCAGCGTTTTTGAAGTAACCTTCTGCATGCGCCTGAAGGCGCGTTCCTGTCCAAACCCTAAACCCTAAACCCTAAAATCTAAACCCTAAACCCTAAACCCTAAACCCTAAACCCTAAACCCTTGTTGTGACGCTTTTGTTTCTTTTTGCTGCGTGATGCACACTGAAGGAGTTTCTCTTTAAATATATTTTATTTGAAATTTTATTTTTTGGAATTCTTTTTAAATTTATTTTTCTAATCAAAACGCCTTTTGAACTTCGGAAAAGTTTGAAAAGTTCAAAAATAAATTCTATTTATTAATTCATTTTATATTTCTGCATTTAATTCATTTTCATTTATTTTAATTTTCATTAAAGTCCATTTTTTGAATTCTTTTTGTCTTTTTGTTCGTCGAAAAAAAACTTTTTCTTCGACATAAAAAGGGCTTTGCTGCAGCAGCAGGCCCGCCATAAACCGTAAACCCCAAACCCTAAACCCTAAACCCTAAACCCTAAACCCTAAACCCTGGCAGGATGCTCCCGTCAAGAAAGCGCAGCTTCGGGAGGCCCCCAGAAACAGCAGCGCGATATGCTGCAGCAAATCAAAATGCCACATTAAAGTGCTGCACTAACCCAGCAGCAGCAGCAGCAGCAGCAGCAGCAGCAGCAGCAGCAGCGACAGTAGGGCAGCAGCAGCTCTATCAGCAGCAGCAGCAGCAGTACGACCGCGGCAGCTCTAGCAGCAGCAGCAGGAGCAGCAACAGCAACAAAACAGCAGCAGCAGCAGAAACAACACAGCAGACGCAGCAGCAGCAGCAGCAGCAGCAGCAGGAGTAGCAGCAGCAGCAGCAGTAGCAGCAGCTGCTTACCCAGTTGGTCCACAAGATCTGCAATTGGGTTTCCCAATAGGTAAAGCTCCTGCAGCAGCAGCAGCAGCAGCAGCAGCAGCGGCAGCAGCAGCAGCAGCTGAGCTAGGGTTTTCAAGTACGCATTGTGGGGCTTCAGCACTTTGAGTTTGGCAAGGCAGCTTAGGGTTTAGGGTTTAGGGTTTAGGGTTTAGGGTTTGGGGTTTCGGGTTTTGAGTTTACCTCCAGATTCGGTAGACAACAGTTCAGTGTGTTGACAACGGACAAGAGCGCCTCATGCTGCTGCTGCTCCTCCTGCTGCTGCTGCTGCTGCCCCTGCTGCTGCTGCTGCTGCTGCTGCTGCTCGGGCCCCACAGCATTGTCAAATAAAGAAAAGGAAGTGAGCGAAGGCAGCAGCGGCATATCTGCTGCTGAGAAGCGGCAGATTCTGTTGCAGCCTAAAGAAAGACTACACAGCAGCAGCAGCAGCAGCAGCAGCAGCAACAGCAGCACAAGAGGTGCAGCAGCAGCAACAGCAGCACCGATGCAGCCCCGCTCGTGCCAAGGCAAACAGAGAGCAGCAACAGCAGCAGCAGCAACAACAGCAGCAACAGCAGCAGCAGCAACAGCAGCAAAAGCAGCGGCAGCAACAGCAGCAGCAACAGCAGCAACAGCAGCAACAGCAGCGGCAGCAACAGCAGCAGCAACAGCAGCAACAGCAGCAGCAGCAGCAGCAGCAGCAGCACTTACGTCCTTAGCGTCGGGTGGTTGTTGAGTATTTGTTTCAATCCTTTTATTGTTTTTAATCTGTTGTATTTCAAATCCAACACCTCGAGCTGCGGCAGCAACCCCACAAAGTCCCCTGCTGCTGCTGCTGCTGCTGCTGCTGCTGCGGGGGCCCCGCTGCTGCTGCTGCTGCTGCTGCTGCTGCTGCTGCTTAGGTCCTCTAGAGCAGCAATTTTGTTGTAGTTCAGCCGCAGCTCCCGCAGCTGCTGCAGCGGGGGGCCCCCCAAGAAGCTGGGCAGCCGCGTGAGTTCATTAGCTGAGAGACACAGACACCAGAGTTTGTCTGCTGCTGCTGCTGCTGCTGCTGCTGCTGCTGCTGCTGCTGCTGGGGGCTGTGCTGCTGCGGGAAGCGAGAAGAAGCCGTGCTGCTGCAGCGCTGCTGCTGCTACGCCCCAGTCAAACTCTGTCAAGACATTGCGAGATAAATCGAGTTCCCAGAAATTCCCTGCTTCATCTGCTGCTGCTGCTGCTGCTGCTGCTGCTGCTGCTGCTGGAGCTGTTGCTGCTGCTGCTGTCGCTCCTGCGGCATGTTGCTGCTGCTCGCTCCTCGACGAGACTGTCGCCTGCGCGTCCTGCTGCCGTTTTTGCCCCTGCTGCTGCTGTTGCTGCTGCTGCTGTTGCTGCTGCTGCTGTTGCTGCTGCTGCTGCTGCTGCTGGATGCGTAGGCTAGCTGTTAGAAGGTCCCTCGTTACCTTGAGATGCTGCTGCCGCCCCACCACCCGCAGGCGCTGCAGGCGAGGGTCGAAGCAAACAGACAGCACCGGATTTGCTGCTGCTGCTGCTGTTGCTGTATTTGCTGCAGCTGCTGCTGCAGTTGCTGCTGCTGCTGTTGCTGCGGCAGAAGCTGCATCCGCCGGCGCTGCGGCTGCGGCTGTTGCTGCTGACGCTACCTGCTGCGCTGCTCCCGCCTCTGCTGCTGCTGCTGCTGCAGCGTGGGCTGCGGGCTCTGTCGGTGCTGCTGCTGCTGTTTGCATTGTTGCTGCTGCAGCAGCAGCCCGCTGACTATCCAGTCCAGCGAGCTCTAAAGAAGCAGCAAAAACCCCAAAACATGAAAAAGAAGTAATTAAATTAAAATATTAAATTAAAATTAATAAAAGTTCATCCACTTTGAAGCAGGAAGTCTGTGGGCCCCCAGCGCCGCGGCCGAGGGGCCCCCGTGTGGCTGCCGAACGCAGAAAGGGAGAACAAAATAATGTAAAAAAATTAAATTTGCAAAATTAAATTAATTATTTTGAATAAATGCAACAAAATGCTCAAATTATAGCTGAGTTCTGCGCCAGGAGGGGCTGCAGCAACGCTCCAGGATCTGCTGCTGCTCGTGCTGCCTCGACACTTGCTGCTGCAGCGACGAAGCCAGCAGCAGCAGCAGCAGCAGCAGCTGAAACAGTAGCAGCAGCTGGCAGCTGGTGCTGCAGCACGTGGCCTCTCATCAAGAACAGCAACACCAGCAGCACAGACACCTGCACAGCAGCAGCAGCAGCATCAACAGCAATAGCAACAGCAACAGCAGCAGCAGCAACAGCAACAGAAGCAGCAACAGCAACAGAAGCATCAGCATAGAGCAAACACAAGCTCTCCTCGGGGAGAATTAAGCCAACAGCAGCAGCAGCGACTACAGCAACAGCAGCAGCAGAACACAGCAGCAGAAATAGTGTCGGCAGCAGCAGCAGCAGCAAAACTAGCAGCAAACGAAGAAGTCCCAACAGCGGTAGCAACAGCAGCAAAGACGGCGCGGCCGCGGCAGCAGCCTAAAGAGCAGCACGTGCTACTGGAATTAGCAGCAGCAGCAGCAGCAGCAACAGCAGCAGCAGCAGCACGCCCTTCCCCACAAGTCCCTCCATAGCCGGCACCAGCAGCAGCAAAAGCAACAGCAGCAGCAGTAGAAGGAAGTTTGGCCACTGCAGCAGCAGCCACAGCCATAGCAGCTACACCAGAACTGCTGCTGCCCTCAGCTTCAGCAGCAGCAGCAGCAGCAAAATCTGCGGCAGCTCCAGCAGCAGCAGACCCAGCAAACTCAGCAGCAGCAGCACCAGAAGCCCGAGCAACAGCAGCAGCCCCAGCAGCCGCAGCAGCAGCAGCAGCGCCCCGCAGCGGAGCAGCAGCAGCGCCAGCAGCAGCCCCTCGGGTTGCAGCAACGAGCGCAGCCACAGCAGCAGCAGCAGCAGCAGCAGCAGCAGCAGCAGCGTGAAGGCGATGGCGACGGCGTTTGTGCACCGTTTGCTGCTGGCAACAGAAGGGACTTTTGTGGGGAAGTTTTTCTTTTCTTCAATTTGCTGTTTTGCTGCTGTTGCTTTTGCTGCTGATCGAAAAATAGTTAATTACCTTTTGGCCTTTTTCCACCCCCTGGCAAGTCGACTCGCAAGGGTTTAGGGTTTAGGGTTTAGGGTTTAGGGTTTAGGGTTTGGGGTTTAGGGTTTGGGGTTTAGGGTTTAGGGTTTAGGGTTTAGGGTTTGGGGCTTAGGGTGTAGGGATTGGGGTTTAGGGTTTGGGGCTTAGGGTGTAGGGATTGGGGTTTAGGGTTTGGGGCTTTGGGTTTAGGGATTGGGGTTTAGGGTTTAGGGTTTAGGGTTTGGGGTTTAGGGTTTTGTGTCTTTGCAGTTCCTCTTCTCGGGATGGAGGGCGGGGTCTCCTGTAATGGGAGCTCTTCCTCGAAAGAGCATCAGAGGTGGGTTATTGCTGCTGCTGCTGCTGCTGCTGCTGCTGCTGCTGCTGCTGCTGCTGCTGCTGCTGCTGCTGCTGCTGCTGCTGCTGCTGCTGCT
>NW_013654367.1:0-7500 GCF_000499385.1 Eimeria necatrix
AGCAGCAGCAGCAGCAGCAGCAGACCTCTTCGACGGCCTGAATCTCTCCAGCAGCAAATGCCCCGGGTCTGTGGCACCACCACCCCAACAGCAGCAGCAGCAGCACCACCACCCCAGCAGCAGCACCAGCACCACCCCAGCAGCAGCAGCAGCAGCAGCAGCAGCAGCAGCAGCAGCAGCAGCAGACCTCTTCGACGGCCTGAATCTCTCCAGCAGCAAATGCCCCGGGCCTGTGGCACCACCACCCCAGCAGCAGCAGCAGCACCACCCCACCACCCCCCCCAGCAGCAGCAGCAGCAGCAGCAGCAGCAGCAGCAGCAGCAGCAGCAGCAGACCTCTTCGACGGCCTGAATCTCTCCAGCAGCAAAGGCCCCCGGCCTGTGGGCCTGCTGCACTGCGTCGCAGGCGAAGCGGAAGCTCTTGTGGAAGCCCCAGCGGCGCAGCGGGAAGCGCTTGGTGGTGGGGCTGCTGCTGCTGCTGCTCTCGTAGAAGCGGGCGAGGAACTGGTAGTGGTGCGCGTCATAAACAACTCCGGGAACTGCTGGCAGCTGCGCAGCGCGGGAGGCCAGCGAGGTTAGGCGGGAGCCTGCAGCAGCAGCAGCAGCAGCAGCAGCAGCAGCAGCGGGAGAGGAGGCCGCAGCAGCAAAAACGAAGCCGGGAGCTGCGCTGCAGCAAAAACGGCAGCTGCAGCAGCAATGCAGCAGCAGCAGCAGCAGCAGCAGCAGGAGCGGCGGCAGGAGAGGCAGAAGCAGCAGCAGGAGCGGCGGCAGGAGGAGCGCAGCAGCAGCAGCAGCAGCAGCAGCAGCAGCAGCAGCAGCAGCAGCAGCAGTTTACCTGCGTTGGCCTTGGGGGTGGGAGTGAGGAGGGACTCGACGAGGAGTCTGTACACCCCAGCGAGCTGCTCGCGCTGCAGCCAGTCAGCAACAGCAGCAGCATCAGCAGATGTCCAGACACCCCACACATCCGCGAGTGTCTGTACACCTGGCGAGCTCGGCGCAGCAGCAGCAGCAGCAGCAGCAGCAGCAGCGGCGGCAGCAGCGGGGCTCGGCGGCGAGGAGGACTCCAGCAGCACGCCTTCGCGCTCGCCCGCTGCTGCTGCTGCTGCTGCTGCTGCTGCTGCTGCTGCGGGGGCGGGGCCGGCGGCTGGCTCTGCAGCAGCGCAAACATCTGCTGCTGCTTCCGGCGCTGCGGGTGCAGCCCCCGCCGCTGCTGCTGCTTCTGCTGCGGCATCTGCTGCTGCTGCTGCTGCTGCTGCGGGGGCTGCTGCTGCTGCTGCTGCTGCTGCGCCGGAGCCCGACGGGGGCCCCTCCAGAGCAGCAGCAGCAGCAGCTTCGGGGGGGGCCCCCTCAGACTGCACTCGGGGGGCCCCCATGGACGCTGCAGGAAAATCTAAAAAATAAAAGTGGAATAATGGAATAAAAGAAGCAAAAACAAAAACAAGAAAAGTCCGAAACAAAAAACAAACAAAAGAGAAACAAAGAGAAGTCCGCAGCTCTCAAAGAGGAGCGCAAACACTAAAGAAACAGCCGCCGCTGCTGCTGCTGCGGCTGCTGCTGCTGCTGCTGCTGCTGCGGCTGCCGCCGCTGCTGCTGCGGCCCCCGCCTAAGAGGCCTAGTGGGCCCCAACTGCAGCAGCAGGGGGCCCTCTGCATGCGAAATGAACGGGGGCCCCTCTAGACAAAGAGGGGCCCCCCGAGGGTTTAGAAAAGGGGAGGGGAGGGGTGCACGTACAGCTGAGTTGAGGGCTCAGGTGTACGTACACCCCAGCGGCGCCGCAGGCAGGTGACCCTGGGGAGGTTAAATGCGCGATGAAAGCTCACAAAATATATTTATTTAATTTATTTTTATGAAATGCTTTGGAGAAATCCAAAAGGAAAGCAGAAACACGCAGATCCGCTGCATGCGCTCGCAGCCCCAGACGGAGGCCTCCCAGCAGCAGCAGCAGCAGCTGCAGCAGCAGCAGCAGCAGCAGCAGCAGCAGCGCAAACCCTCCCGCTCTGTACTCCCTCCTAATTAGAAAATTTTAATCCAGCCGCAGATAACAAGCCCTGAGCCCGGGCCGCGCCTCCAGCTCCGGGCCGCCAAACCCTAAACCCTAAACCCTAAACCCTAAACCCTAGCTGTGACAGACCCAAACCCTTGAGCTCCAAAACCCTCTTTTTAACCTCCCGCGCTAAACCCTTGTCTTTCACGCTCTTTCCTTCGACTGGGCCGCCTGCAGCCTCCCCCCGGGGCCCCAAACCCTAAACCCTAAACCCTAAACCCTAATTTCTGAACCCTAAACCCTCAGACTTGAGCTCTACACTTATTCTACTTTTGCTGCTTCGCCTCTGAAACCCTACAAGCCGCAGAAATGCAACTGTGGACTTAGAAATAATGTTATCAAAAACAAAATCTTTTTAGAAATATAAATATGCTTTAAATGCATTTAATAAATGCATTTATATTTAATTTATTTAATTAAAAATTAATTAAATTAAATATAAATGTTTATATATACTCGCATCTAATTGGTACTTGCCGGAGGACACACGGTGGCTAGCTGCAGCTAGCCGCAGCTAGCCACAGCTAGCTGCTGCTGCTGCTGCTGCTGCTGCTCCTAGCTGCTGCTGCCCGCTGCTGCAGCTAGCCACGGCTAGCTGCTGCTGCCAAGCGCAGCTATTTGCTTCTGGACAGGCTTAGCTGAGCTAACGCTGCTTAGCCATCAGCAGCAGCTAGCTGCAGCAGCTAGCTGCAGCCAACAGCACGCAGCAGCTAGCTGCAGCAGCTAGCTGCTGCAGCTAGCTGCAGCCAACAGCACGCAGCAGCTAGCTGCAGCCCCCGGGACACTGCAGACACCTGCAGCACTCTCTAATTCTTTTTTCAAATGATTTGAAGTTTAATTCATTTTATTTTTATTTTGTTTGGCTTTTAATTGGTTTTATTTTTCATTTATTTGGCATTTAATTTATTTTATTTTCCACTTTGTCCTTTTGTCTCCCCATAAAGACCCAGCCCAGTCAATAGGCCTACGGGGGGCCCCCAGGGGGCCCCCAAACCCAATAGGGGGCCCCAAGTGGCCCGGGGGCCCCCCTGTACACTCCCCGGGGGCCCCCTGGGGGCCCCCCACGGGCCTCCCAGTCCCTTGGGGGCCCCTAGGGGGCCCCCTAAAAGGCCCCCAGGGGGCCGCGAGCCCATGGGGGGCCCCTAAGGGGCCCCCTAGAGGCCCCTCAGGGGCCCCCCACTCCCTGGCGGCCCCCCAGAGGGGCCCCCAGGGACCCTCCTGAGGCGGAAAAGCCATTAGGGGCCCCCAGTGCCCACTTGGGGCCCAGAAAGACCACCCAGGGGGCCCTGGGGGCCCCTATTGGGGCCCCCAATATAGCCACTTGTGGCTAGCTACTGCAGCTAGCCAGCTGCTGTGGCTAGCTACTGCAGCTAGCCAGCTGCTGTGGCTAGCTACAGCAACTAGCCAGCTGCTGTGGCTAGCTACTGCAGCTAGCCACTGCAGCAAACTGCTGCGCTGTGGGCGCTGCTGCGCCTGGGTCCTAGAGGTGCCCTCAACTAGCCGCAGCTAGCTGCTGCTGCTGCTGCTGCAGCTAGCTGCTGTAGCTGCTGCAGCTAACTGCAGCTTGCTGCTGCTAACTGCTGCGGCTAGCTACCCTGGCTAGCTAGCTGCGGTGGGGGTAGCTAGCTAGCCAAACAAGCCTTCAAATCCTTCGGCAGCTAGAGAACAAGGATCTGCTGCTGCTGCTGCTGCTGCTTCTTTGTCTGTGGCTTCTTCTGTGTCTTCGTCCTTTGCTGCCCCCCTTCTGTGGCGGCGGTACCACGTGTTGCTGCTGCTGCTGCTGCTGCCGCTGATGCTGCTGCTGCTGCTGCTGCTGGCAGCAGCAAAGTGGTTGTATATGCAGTCCATCAGCGCTCGAAGGTCCTCCATGCAGCTGCTCTGCAGCAAACACGCAGCAGCAGCAGCAGCAGCAGCAGCAGCAAAAGTTGTCTCGAGGTCTCACGCTGCAGCAGCAGCAGCTGCTGCTATTGCTGCCACTGCTGCGCCATCTCGCCTGTGACCCTCAGCAGCAGCAGCAGTAGCAGCAGCAAGCGCAGCAACGGCTGCAGCAGCAACTGCAGCACGAAACACGTAATCAGCTGCTGCAGCAACTGCAGCAGCAGCCACGTCAGTGCCGGCAGCACGAGCAGCAGCAACTGTAGCAGCAGCAAAGATAAAAGCAGCAGCAGTAGCAGCAGTAGTAACAGCATTATCTGCAACATCCCCGCCATCAGAGAGAGCAGCAGCAGCAAGACCAGCAGCAGCAGCAAGACCAGCAGCAGCAGCAAGAACCGCAGCAGGAACAGCCCCACCATCATCATCAGCAGCAGCAGCATCAGCAGCATCAGCAGCAGCCGCAACAGCAGCCGCAGCAGCAGCATCAGCAGCAGCATCGGCAGCAGCCGCAACAGCAGCCGCAGCAGCAGCATCGGCAGCAGCTGCAGCAGCAGCATCGGCAGCAGCCGCAACAGCAGCTGCAGCATCGGCAGCAGCCGCAGCAGCAGCAGCGGCAGCAGCAGCAGCAGCAGCAGCAGCAGCAGCAGCAGCAGCACCTGGTGGAGTGTGTCTCTCCAGTTCGGTGCTGCTGCAAGAATGGGATGGAGACACCTGAACAAGTGGGCCTTTGCGCAGCCACTGTGGGGAGGTGTATATACACCGCAGATGTCCAGGTATCTTTTCATCAGACACACCCGCTGCCACGCAGACACCCCACACCTGCTGCTGCTGCTGCTGCTGCTGCTGCTGCCGCTGCTGCTGCTGCTGCTGCTGCTGCTGCTGCTGCTGGGGGGCGGGGAGAGGTCTGCTTCCGCGAGAACCCCCAGGCGCACCGCCGGGGGCTGCCAGGGGGGGGCCAGCTGCTGCAGCAGCTGCTGCTGCAGCGCAGCAGCAGCACCAGCAAACAAAGCGGGATTGTCTAGAAGGCCCTCAGCAGCCATTACTGCGTCTGCTCTGCAAACAAAAGAGACACCAGCAGCAAAAAGAAAAGGGAATTTAAAAACAAAAGGGACAATTAAAGACACAAAAGCCAAAAAACACCCACACAGACACAGCTGCTGCTGCTGCTGCTGCTGCTGCTGCTGCTGCTGCGGCTGCTGCTGCTGCTGCGGCTGTCTCGGCATACGCTCCGAAAGCAGTGGTGGTTGTGTTAGCAGCAGCAGCAACAGCAACAGGGGTGCCAGCAAGCGCAGCTGCAGCAGTGGTGACAGCAGCAGCAGCAGCAGCAGCAGCAGCAGCAGCAGCAGCAGCAGCAGCAAATGCAGCCTTACCCTGTCACTTTGAGACACCGGACTGCATCTTCTTTTGTCTCCACTCCTCCGTTAGCAATTACTGAAGCAAAAGCGCAGCAGCAAACCGACACAGGATGAATGAGCAGCAGCAGCAGCAGCAAAGGCAGCAGCAGCAGACACAGCAGCAGCAGCAGAGAAAAGAGCAGCAGGAATAGCAGCAGCAGCAGAGAAAGCAGGCGCAGGAACAGCAGCAGCAAAGCCAACACCAACAGCAAAGGTAGCAGCAGCAGCAGCAGCAACAGCAGCAACAACAGCCGCGGCAAAGCCAGCAGCAGCAGCAGCAGCAGCAACAGCAGCAGCAGCAGCAGCAGCAGCAACAGCAGCAGCAGCAGCAGCAGCAGCAGCAGCAGCACCAGGAATGTTGATTCTTTGTTTGACCCTGCGAATGAGTCCCCAGTCTGCTGCTGCTGTGTCTCTTCCTTTTTCTGCTTTTGTTCTTGCATGCAAAGTAACAGCAGCAGCACCTGCTGCTTCCAAAGCATAAGACAGCAGCAGCAGAGGCGCGCAGGCCGTCGTCTGCAGCAAAAAAGCCGCAGCAGCTTATTTGCAAATTAGAAAAAGAAATAAAAGGGGACAAGTATAAAAGAAATAAAAGAAGTAAAAGAAATAAAAAAAGAAATAAAGAAACAAAAGAAATAAAAGGAATAAAAAGAAATAAAAGAAATAAAAGATATTAAAAGAAATAAAAGAAATGAAACTTTGAGAACTTCGCCCAGGGTTTAGCTGCTGCTGCGCGCAGCCAAGGACCTAGGGTTTAGGGTTTAGGGTTTAGGGTTTAGGGTTTAGGGTTTGGGACTGACAAGCTGTGCTGTCTGGGGCCGTCAGCACTTTGCGAATTTTGCAAGTCACTGGAATGGAGAGTTGCTGGTGCATTGCGGAAACCATAGACCTGCACAAACCCTAAACCCTAAACCCTAAACCCTAAACCCTAAACCCTAAACCCTAAACCCTAAACCCTAAATACAAACCCTAAACCCTAAACCCTAAACCCTAAACCCTAAACCCTAAACCCTAAACCCTAAACCCTAAACCTCAAGTGTGAAGCTCTAAACCCTAAACCCTGGGCCCGGAAGCGGGGGCAGTCAAGACTGAATCCTATGGCCTAAAGCCTCATGCCTAAAACCCTAAACCCTAAACCCTAAACCCTAAACCCTAAACAGCAGGGGACGCAAAGCAGATAAAAGAAAAAGAGAATATCCATAAGGAGGCAAACAGAGAGAAAGAGAAGGAGGAAAGGAAAAAAAAATAAAAGAAATAAAAATAACTAAAAAGAAACAAAAATAAATAAAAATAAAAGCAAATAAAGATAAATAAAAACAAATAAAAATAAAGAAATGCAAATAAATAAAAAAACAAAAGGATGGAGAAGAGACAGAAAATGGAGCAGAAAAAAACAGAAAAAGAAATTAAAAGATATTCAAAAAAATAAAAGAAATTAAATAAATTAAAAGAAATAAAAGTGAAGATTAAAACAAATAAAAAAGAAAATTAAAAGAGATAAGAAATACTAAAAGAAATAAAAAGATATAAAAAGATATTAATAAAAAGATGAAGGAAAATTAAAAAAGACAAAAGGAAATAAAAAGATTAAAACAAATTAAATAGACAAAAACAAACAAAATAACCAAATTAAATCAAGTTAATCAAATGGATTCAAAAAAACAAATTAAATTAAATTAAATTAAATTAAATTAAATTAAATTAAATCAAATTAGAATAAATAAAAAAAGTAAAATTAGAAAAATAAAATAAAATCAAACCAAATCAAACTAAATTAAACTATATCGCATTAAATTAAATCACATTAAATTAAATCAAAGTAAATTAGATTAAATCAAATCAAATTAACTTAAATTAAATTAAATTAAATTAAATTAAACTAATATAAATAAAATAAATAAAACAAATAAAATAAATAAAATAAATAAATAAAATAAAATAAATAAATAAAATAAATAAAATAAAAGTACAAAATGAGGTCTGGCTCTTCGAGCAAAAAAGCGCCATAATAGCCTCGACGCGCTATGCCCTGAAATGACAAAAATGAAATAAATAAAAATAAATAAAAATAAATAAAAATAAATTAATTAAATTTAATTAATTAAATTAAATTAATTAAATTGATTAAATTAAATTAAAATTTAATTTAAATTCAATTAGAAATAAGTTTAAATGAAGCTTAAAAATGCAA
>NW_013654367.1:10000-15000 GCF_000499385.1 Eimeria necatrix
ACATACCCCTTGTTACCTGCCTGTTCCTGCTGCTGCTGCTGCTGCTGCTGCTGCTGCTGCTGTTCTGGTGGTCGCCCGAACACGTCGTGCTGCTGTTCCTTCTGCTGCTGCTGCGCTTCGGAAGCGCAGCAGAACTGACGCCTTCAGCAGCAGCGACAGCAGCAGCAGCAGCAGCAACAGCAGCAGCAGCTGGTCTGTGGCAGAGCAGCTGACAAGGCAGTGTCTGTACACCGCAGCGCCGGTGCCTGCTGCTGCTGCTGCTGCTGCATGCAGCAGCAGCAGAGGGGCCCCCGCAGCAGCAGCAACTCCTAAGGCCTCCTAAGAGCATGCAAACAGCAACAAGGGCCCCCCCGGGCCCCGCACTTTCTGCTGCTGCTTGGGGCAGCATGGTGCCCCCCATGGGGCCCCCCAGGGGGCCCCCCAGGGGGCCCCCCAGGGGGCCCCCCATGGGGGCCCCTTGCTGGGGGGCCCCCCTGGCAGCAAGGCCGAAGGCCCCCCTGCTGCTGCGGCTAGACCCTGTCTGCTTAGCAGCAGCAGCAGATGTTGTGCTGCTGGAGCTGGGGCCGCTGCAGCAAGGAGCAGCAGCAGCAGCAGAAGAGCAGCTGCAGGCCCTCGCCACAAGGGTGGGGGCCCTGCTGCCTTCCCAGGAGATACTGGACAGCGAAAGGTAAGCTGCTGCTGCTGCTGCTGCTGCTGCTGCTGCTGCTGCTGTCTTTGGCGCTGCTTATTAGTGCTGCTGCTGCGGCTGCTGCAGCTGTGCTGCTGCTGCACTTGCTTTTGCTGCCACTGGCATTTCTTCTTCCCGCTGCTGCAGCTGCGAACTAGCTGCGCGTGCCCCTCTGCAATCTTGCTGCTGCTGCTGCTGCTGCTGCTGCTGCTGCTGCTGCTGCTGCTGCGCAGGTACAGGAGGGCCCCCGACAGGCTGCGAGCTCTCAGCAGCAGACTGCTGCAGCGGCTGCTGCTGTCTTCTCACTGCAGCAAAAGTCCCAAGTCCATTTTCATTGAAAGAAAAGCCACGAGAAGCAAACCCATTTGGGTAACATTACAACCCCCCTTAGGGCCCCCACAGGGGCCCCCTAGGGGCCCCCTAGGGGCCCCCTGGGGGCCCTCTAGGGGCCCCCTGGGGGCCCCCTAGGGGCCCCCTAGGGGCCCCCTAAGGGCTTCCTAGGGGGCCCCTAGGGGCCCCCTCGGGGCAATCTAGGGGCCTTTTGGGGCCCCCTAGGGGTCTCTTGGGGCCCCCCTAGGGGCCTCTTGGGGGCCCCCTAGGGGCCTCTTGGGGGCCCTAGTAGGGGCCCCTGTGGGGCCCCACAGAGGCCCCTGTGGGGCCCCACAGGGGGCCCTGTGGGGCCCCACAGGGGGCCCTGTGGGGCCCCACAGGGGCCCCATGAAACCCCGCGAGGGCTTTATGAGGGCCCTTTGAGGGCCCCATGGGGCCCCCAGAGGGGCCCCATGAAGGGCCCCACGGGGGCCCCCATAAGGGCCCCCTAAGCAGCTGTTTTTTGGGGCTGTGGGGCCCCCCGCCTGCTTCGTGCATGCCCGCTGCTGCTGCTGCTGCTGCACGTGCTGCTGCTGCTGCTGCTGCTGCTGCTGCTGCTGCTGCTGTGGTTGCAGAGACCATCGGCGGGAGAAACAGCTGACTTCGTACACTTCAATGTATCTGTGAGTTCTGCTGCTGCTGTGGGGCCCCCTGTGGGGCCCCACAGGGGCCCCACAGGGGGCCCCACTGCAGCAGCAGCAGCAGCAGCAGCAGCAGTGTGGAGACTTTCAAGACTGCTTCTGCAGTTCTTGCGAGCCTCTGCCTTTGCTGCTGCAGTTGCTGCTGCTGCAGTTGCTGCTGCTGCAGTTGCTGCCGCATTTGCTGCTGTTGCTGCAGTTGCTGTTGCATCAGGCGCGGTTCGCTTTGCAGGTGCTCTGCTGGTGTTGCTGCTGTTGTTAGCTGCTGCTGTTGCTGCTGCTGCTGCTGCTGTTATTAGCTGCTGCTGTTGCTGCTGCTGCTGCTGCTGCAGCACGACGAGGGCCTGGTGGTTTTCGGGGCGTCAAGACACCTCGTTGGAGTCGACTGCATGCGGTGCTCCGCAAGAGGCAGGCAAGCAGCAGCAGCAGCAGCAGCAGCAGCAGCAGCAGCAAGTGCAGCAGCAGCAGCAGCAGTAGTGCAGTTAGACTAACGCCGCCGCAGCAGCTGCAGCAGCAGCAGTAGTGCAGTTAGACTGCCGCCGCCGCAGCAGCTGCAGCAGCACTTGACCCGGCAGCGCAGCCGCCACCGCAGCAGCAGCAGCAGCAGCAGCAGCAGCAGCAGCAGCAGCGTCTGCGTGTTTTTGCTGCTGCAGAGACACAGCTGAGTTCCTGCAGCAAATGAAAAGCCACTGTACCCAAAAAGACTGGGCCTATGTCATGGGGGCCCACTTGAAGGAGCAGCAGCTCAGAAGATTCATGAGGTCCGAAACAAGTACCCAGGGGGCCCCCAAGGGGGCCCCCAGGGGGCCCCCCACAGAGGGGCCCCCAGGGGGCCCCCACAGAGGGGCCCCCAGGGGGCCCCCACAGAGGGGCCCCCAGGGGGACCCCCGCAGAGGGGCCCCGTAGAGAGGTTTCTATTTGTTTTAGGAGGGCTTTTGACTGTGGCATTCTGCTGCTGCTGCTGCTGCTGCTGCTGCTGCTGCTGCTGCTGCAGGGTCTGGACTGTGAAGGAGGCCTTCGTCAAGGCTCTGGGCACAGGTAATTCAAGCCCTCACAAAGCAGCTGGGGGCCCCCCTAGGGGCCCCCTAGGGGCCCCCTAGGGGCCCCCTAGGGGCCCCTTTTTAATATATTTTTGTTTTTATTTTTTTCATTTCTCAGGAATTTATATAGAGCCCGAGCGGCTGCAGTGCTTCTTCCCCGCTGTGGGGCCCCCCAGCATAGCTTTAGATGGGGCCCCCCAAACGGTGGGTCAGGGGGCCCTTTGGGGGCCCCAAACCCTTTTTTTAAAATTGTTTTTTGGCTATTAAGTGGCAATAAATGGATTTTCTTTTTCCTCCTTTAGCTGTGCTTTCTAAAGAAGACTAAAATGCCATTTCTTGTTTAAAGCTGCAGCTTCAAATTAATTTGTAATGTTTTAATGACCAAAAGACCCAGGGGGCCCCTGGGGGCCCCCAGGGCCCCCCTGGGGCTCTGCAGGGCCTCCAGGGGGCCTCTTGGGGCCCCCTTAGACCCTTTAGGGGCCCCTTTTGGGGCCCCTAAAGGGTCCCAGAAGCCCTTGGGGGGCCCCTAATGGGCCCCCAAAGGGCCCTGTTAGGGGGCCCTTTGGGGGCCCCCCTAGGGGGTCTCGTTAGGGCCCCAGGGGCCCCTAAAGGGCCTTTTGGGGGCCCCTTTTGGAGGACTTTGGGGGCCCTTTTGGGTTCTCTGGGGCCCCCTGGGGGCCCCCGAGACAGCTGCGGGTGAGGGGCCCCAGTTCTTTGTTTTTATTGTTCAGGATTTTTATTTTCGACTTGAAGAAGAAGAGGCCCCTGGATATATTATTTGCGTTTGTGTGGGGCCCCCCAGCAGGGCCATTGAGGCCTACAAGAAGTGCATGCAAAGGGTGGGCCTTAAAGGACTTTTTGTCTTTTTTTTTTAATTTCATTTTCTTTTTTTTGCACTTTTTGCGGTTTATTTCTTTTTATTTTTGTGCAACATTAATGCTAAACCCTAAAAAGTCTTTTTCCCTTTTTATTGCATTAAAATTAAATCCAAAATATCCAATTCGACACTTTTTAAGGCCCCCGGGGGCCCCTTAGGGGCCCCTGAGGGGCCCCTGAGGGCTCCCTAGGGGCCCCTGGGGGCCCCGTAAGGGCCCCTGGGGGCTTGGGGGCCCCTGGAGGCCCCTGGGGGCCCCTTAGAGGGTTGACTTTTATGACCTCTTTTGCGGGTTTTGGGGTTTTGTTTTAGGATCCCGAAGAAGAAGAGGGGGCCCCCATAACAACAACCCCACCTTCTGACGCGTGGGCCTTTAGGGGTTTCTCTTTTGCTGAATTTGTTGCAGCAGCAGACGCAGCAATACAGCGCTGGAGCACCTAGCAGCGCAGCAGCAGCAGCAGCAGCAGCAGCAGCAGCAGCAGCTGCTGCTGCTGCTGCTGCTGCTGCTGCAGCAACTAAGATTTTTGTTCTTTGCGCGGGGGGCCCCTGTTGGATGGGGGCCCCCCAAGGCAAGCTAGCCCCAAGTTAGGGGGCCCCCTGTATTTCGGAAAGTAAAAGAGGGTACAGGGGGCCCCCCGGGGGCCCCCAGGGGGCCCCTGGGGCCCCTTAAAAGCAGGGGCCCCCAGGGGCCCCTAAAACTGGGGGCCCCCCTGTGGGGTGTCTAGACAGCTGGAAAACACTGCAAACTAGTTTGCACTTTTTTTAGTGTTCATTTTATTATTCTTTTAATGTCTATTTTATTACATTTTAGAGTTTACTTTACCATTTTCTTTAGCATTTACTTTATAATTTTTTAGTTTTTATTTTATTATTTTACTAGTTTATTTAATATGTACATATATAAAGTACATGGGCAGTGGGTATATAACATATATATGTGCATAGAATAGCTATAAAGACTATTACTTTGCAGAATATATATTCTAATATATTTATGCACATTTATATATTTCTAATTATATAAAGTGTATGCATGCGCAAATATATATATATATATTTATATATATATAAATGTATATATACATATATATATTTGTGTATATATAAATGTGTATAAATATAAATATAAATACAAATATATATATATATATATATATATATATATATATATATATATATATATATATATATATATATATATATATATGCATCGATGCATATGAAGGAAATACGCGGAAGGTCTACGTAATATGAAAGCGTAAATATTTTTGTTATTTTTAAAAAATATACAGAAAGTCTTTTATTTGATTTGCATGCGTACTTGCATGCATACAAGTACGCATGCATGCAAGTGCGCATGCATGCATGCATGCGCAGACCAATGTTTAATTGCTGTACATAAGACACTTTCC
>NW_013654367.1:20000-22500 GCF_000499385.1 Eimeria necatrix
GGAGTCAAGCGCAGCTGCTGCTGCTGCTGAACAGGAGCAGCAGCAAGAGCAGCAGCAGCAAGAGCAGCAGCAGCAAGAGCAGCAGCAGCTAGAGCAGCAGCAACAAGAGCAGCAGCAGCAAGAAGAGGAGCAACAAGAGCAACAGGAGCAAGAGCAGCAAGAGCCGGAGCAGCAAGAACAAAATCAGCAAGCGCAGCAGCAGCAGCAGCAGCAACAGACAGAAGAGGAGCAGCAGACGCAGCAGCAGCAGGAGCAAGAGCAGTCAGAGCAGCAGCAGCAGCAGCAAGAGGAGCAGCAGCAGCAGCAGCAAGAGGAGCAGCAGCAAGAAGCGCCTCAGGCCGAGCAGCAGCCAGAAGTGCAGCAGCAGCAACAACAGCAGCAACAGCAGCAGCCAGAGGCTCCCGCGCAGCCGCTGCAGCAGCAGCAGCAACTGCAGCAGCAGCAGCAGCAGCAGCAGCTGCTGCTGCGGCTGCAGCAGCAGGAACGCGAAACCCTAACCAACGAACAAGGCCGAATTATTCTTGACGAAATAGAAAGACGAATAGCCCTATGTGAAGCAGCAACGGGCACGCCAAACCCTAAACCCTAAACCCTAAACCCTAAACCCTAAACCCTAAACCCTGGGACCTCTACCTTGATAAACCCTAATTCTTAAACCCAGTATCCTCTGGACCCTCGGCCGTCTCCAAACCCTAAACCCCAAACCCTCGGAAGCTGTTCCTACCGAGTTCTAGACCCAAACCCTAAACCCTAAACCCTAAACCCTAAATCCTATGCCCTAAACCCTAAACCCTAAGCCGTAAACCCTAAACGCTAAACCCTAAACCCTTAGCGACCATCAATTAGCGGAGTGATCGAAGGGGCTGCACGAGCCCTTGGCGAATGCAAAGGCCATAAATGCAGCAGAACCTCTGCTGCAGCTGCTGCTGCTGCTGCTGCTGTTGCTGCTGCTGCTGCTGCTGAGTGCAGTTTTGCTGCTGCGCGTGTGTGCCTCTGGCTCAGGCATTGCTGCTGCCTCCGGGTCCCCCGGCAGCAGCAGCTCGGGGGGCCAGGGGGCAGCTAGCCAGCTAGCTAGCCAGCTAGCTAGCCAGCTAGCTAGCCAGCTAGCTAGCCAAGGTGCAGCAGCAGAAGCAGCAGCTAGCCAGCCAAAACACGAAGCAGCTAGCTACGAGCCTTCGCTGGTGCTGTCGCTTTGCCGGCTGCAGCACCAAGCAGCAGCAGCTCTCAGGGGGCCCTTGGGAGAAGTCGTGGCCAAATGTAACCTGCTGCTGCTGCTGCTGCTGCTGTTGCTGCTGCTGCTGCTGCTGTTGCTGTAGCTGCTGCTGCTGCTGCTGCTGCTGTAGCTGCTGCTGTTTGTGCTGTCGTCGCGGATCTGTAGGCCTGTGAGAGCTACTCCTGTGTACCTGACCCCGATCCCGTGCTGCTGCTGCTGCTGCTGCTGCTGCTGCTGCTGCTGTTGCTGCTGCTGCTGCTGCTGCTGCTGCTGCTGCTGCTGTTGCTGCTGCTGCTGCTGCAGATTCTGAGCTGAAGGTGTGGCTGGAGGGGGGCCCGTTGTCTGCTGCTCGTTTGCTGCTGACGCTGCGGGCGAAGAGAGATTTGGTGCTGCAGCAGGAGCAGCAGCTGCTGTCAACTGCAGCACAACTCCGGACCTTAGAAAGTCTTCAAGAGCTAGTCAACCCCCCCTGCCTTTCAGGTACAAGTCCAGCAGCAGCAGCAGCAGCAGCAGCAGCAGCAGCAGCAGCAGCAGCAGGGGCGGCGGAGGCGGCGGCTGGAGGGTTGGCCGTGTGCTGCAAGCAGCAGTGCAGCAGCAGCAACAGCAGCAACAGCAGCCACAGCACTTCTGGTAGCAGCAGCAGCAGCTGCAGCAGCAGCAGCTGCAGAAGCAGCAGCAACAGCAGCCGCAGCAGCAACAGTTGCAGCAGCAGCAACGGCAGCTGCAGCAGCAGCAGCTGCTGCAGCGGCAGCAGCAGCAGCAGCAGCACCGCATGCATGCATGCAGCGCACCTGTATAATTGGGGCATTCCAGAGCCAACTTGATGCATGCATGCATGCATGCAGGCATGCATACATATACTTGCATGCATGCATGCATGCATGCATATACTTGCATGCATGCATGCATGCATGCATGCATGCATACATATACTTGCATGCATGCATGCATGCATGCATGCATGCATATACTTGCATGCATGCATATACTTGCATGCATGCATGCATGCATGCATGCATGCATGCATGCATGGTTGTGTGAGTTTTGGGGCTTGCAGAGCTGGAGGACTACAAGCGGCGCATGCAGTCTTTGGAGGCGAAGGGAAATGCTCTTGCTGCTGCTGTCTTGAAGTTGGAAAACAAAATCACGGAACTTGCTGCTCTCTACAACACCACAGTAACTGCTGCTGCTGCTGCTGCTGCTGCTGCTGCTGCTGCTGCTTCTGCTGCTGCTGCTGCTGCTGCTGCTGCTGTAGTTAGCGCCGCGGCTGAGGCTGGCCCTGCTGCT
>NW_013654368.1:0-7500 GCF_000499385.1 Eimeria necatrix
TGCTGCTGCTGCTGCTGCTGCTGCTGCTGCTGTGATGCTGCTGCTGCTGCTGCTGCTGCTGTGATGCTGCTGCTGCTGCTGCTGCTGCTGGTGTGATGCTGCTGCTGCTGCTGCTGCTGCTGCTGCTGCTGCTGGTGTGATGCTGCTGCTGCTGCTGCTGGTGTGATGCTGCTGCTGCTGCTGCTGCTGCTGCTGCCACTCCTGCTGCTGCTGCTTCCACTGCTGCTGCTGCTGCTGCTGCAGGTGTTTCCGCACAGCGTTCCCGCTGCAGTGAAGGGCAGCAGCGGGGCGCTGCTGCTGCTGCTGGAGAACGGGCAGCAGCACGGGCCGTTCGAGTGTATAATAAACGCAACTGGACGTACACCCGAAACTGAAGACCTGAACTTGCAAAGCCTCAAAGTCGAAATGATAAATCAGAAATATATTAAAACTGATGAATTCCAAAACACCAATGTGCCCGGGATCTTCGCCCTCGGAGACTGCTGCGGCAAGGTCCAAACCCTAAACCCTAAACCCTAAACCCTAAACCCTAAACCCTAAACCCTAACTCCAACTAGACCCGCATTTCAATTCCTTAAGCAGTGCATTAATTCATTTATCGGATAATGAGCTCACTCCACAACCTCTTAAGGGAGAGGCCCTTTTGCTGCAAACATCTACGAATACTGCGCGGGTTTAGGGTTTAGGGTTTAGGGTTTAGGGTTTAGGGTTTGTGGGCGTGAGGTGGAGCCGACTTCGCTGCAGTTGCCGCGAGTTGCGGGTTGCGGGCTGCGGCTTTAGACGCTAGGGTTTAGGGTTTGGGCTGCGGGTGTAGGGTTTGGGCTGCGGGTTTGGGGTTTGGGGTTTAGGGTTTAGGGTTTAGGGTTTAGGGTTTGCAGGTGGAGCTGACTCCGATGGCTATCGCCGCGGGACGGCGGCTGGCCGACCGGGTGTACGGACACCTCGCGCATGCAAAGGCCGACTACGACTTCGTTCCTTCTGTCATTTTTTCGCATCCGCCAATTGGCAGTGTGGGGTTTTCCGAAGAAGCAGCAGCAGAAAAATTCGGAAAAGAAGACTTAAAGGCAAACCCTAAACCCTAAACCCTAAACCCTAAGCCCTGGCCTGCCCGCGCCGCGAGGCGCCGGCGGCGCTGATCGCGACGGAAGCAGCTGCTGCGCTGCTGCGCTGCTGCTGCTGCTGCTGCTGCTGCTGCTGTGCTCTAGCTGCTGCTGCTGTTGCTGCTGCTGCTGCTGCTGCTGCTGCTGCTGTGCTCTAGCTGCTGCTGCTGCTGCTGTGCTCTAGCTGCTGCTGCTGCTGCTGTGCTCTAGCTGTTGCTGCTGCTGCTGCTGTGCGCTAGCTGCTGCTGCGCTCTAGTTGCTGCTGCACTCCAGCTGCTGCTCCTGCTGCTGCGCTCCAGTTGCTGCTGCTGCTTCTGCTGCACTCCAGCTGCTGCTGCTGCTGCTGCTCCTGCTGCTGCTGCTGCTGCCGTGCAGGTGTACAACGGCAGCTGCGTGAATTTGCTGTACGGGGCTTATCAAATTCCTCCGGAAGAAAAGCCAAAGACTTTCATTAAACTCATTTGCCTAAAGGTGATTTATTTAATTTCTTTTTTAAAAATAATTATCATTTAATCTTTTAAAAACAAAAGAATTATCATTTAATCTTTTAAAAATAAAATAATTGGCATTTAATCTTTTAAAAATAAAATAATTGGCATTTAATCTTTTTATAACAATTAGTCTTTAAAAAAAAAAGAATTCATTAAACTCATTTGCCTGAAGGTGTTTTATTTAATTTCTTTTTTAAAAAAAGAATTATTATTTAATCTTTTAAAAATAAAATAATTGGCATTTAATCTTTTTTATAAATGAAAGAACTGGCATTTAATTGGTCTTTTTTAAAATAAAAGAATTCATTAAACTCGTTTGCCTAAAGGTGTTTTATTTTAATTTCTTTTTAAAAAAAAATAATAATTTAATCTTTTAAAAATAAAATAATTGGCATTTAATCTTTTTATAACAATTAGTCTTTTAAAAAATAAAAGAATTCATTAAACTCATTTATCTGAAGGTGTTTTATTTTAATTTCTTTTTTAAAAAAGAATTGTAATTAAATTAGTTTTTTCAAAAAAGAAAATAAAAGAATTGTCATTAAACTCATTTGCCTAAAGGTATTTTATTTTATTTTTTATTTTATTCTTTTAAAAAATAAAATAAAACTCCTCAAAATGAATTTTCTTTTTTTTAAATGAAATAAAAGAAATATCACAAAACGAATTTGCTGTGCTGCTTTATCTGCGAAATTATTTTTTTTAATTTTTATTTTTTTTTGAATTTAATAATTTTTTATTCTTCGAGAATGTTTTAAATGATGTTTTAAATGCCATTTTTTAATTTAATTGTCTCTCTTTACTTATTTATTATTTAATTTTTAATTTATTTTTTATTTATTTATTTAAATGTATTTACTTTTATTTATTTATTTATTTTCGCCTTTAATTCTGCAGTAGAATGTTTGAAATGATGTTTTAAATGCCAAATCTTTTATTTAATTGTTTCTTTTTACTTATTTTTTTAATTGATTTTAATTAATTAATTTATATTTGTATTTCTACGTATTAATTTTTATTTGTTTATATTTATTTGTTTATATTTATTTATTTTTATTTATTTATTTTTATTTATTTATTTTTATTTATTTATTTATTTTTATTTATTTTTATTTATTTATTTTTATTTATTCATTTATTTATTTTTATTTATTTTTATTTATTTATTTCTATTTATTTATTTTTATTTATTTTTATTTCTGCAGTCTCAAAAAGAAAAAATTGTGGGCCTGCATTTGGTGGGTTTGGGCGCGGACGAAATTTTGCAGGGTTTTGCAGTGGCCATAAAAATGGTAATTAAAAAACTTTAAATGAATTAAATGAATTAAATAAATTAATTTATTTAATTAAATCAATTAAATCAATTTAATTTAATCAATTTAATCATTTTAATCCATTAAATTCAATCCAATGGCGTTTTAAGGGGCCGCGGAGCTTCCAAACAAACTAAGTTGCTGCTGAGAGGTTTAGGGTTTAGGGTTTAGGGTTTAGGGTTTACGAGGACTTGCACTTTGTCTTCTGAACAAAGAAGCGGAAGAGATGAAATAAATGAAATAAAAGAAATAAAAGAAAGTTGAAAATGGCAAATAAATGAAATAAAAGAAATAAATGAAAGTTGAAAATGGCAAAGAAATGATATAAAAAAATAAATGAAAGTAGAGTCTCCCAGGTGTACGTACACCGCAGCAGCAAGGGCTCTACTGGCTTCTTTTTTGTCTCCAAATAACACAAAAAAATCGAAAACAATTAAAATAAATGCCACTTCAATTTAAAACCAAAATAAATGCCATTTAAGTTCATTTTGACTTTCTTTTGTCTCCATTTCTGTCTATCAAATCTCCAATTGGTGTTTCTTTTTGTCTTTTTTCTTTTTCGGTCTTTTCATCTTTTTCGCATCTTTTTCTGCCATTTCAATTTCTTTTTTTCTCCTTTATTCTCTTAATTTCTTTCCACATCTTCTGTCTCCTTCTATCTCCCTTTTATTTCTTTTTTAATTCCTTTTTTTAATTCTTTTTTTCTTTTTTTTTTCTTTTTTTATTTTTTTATTTTCAGGGAGCCACAAAAGCCGACCTGGACCGCTGCGTGGCTATACACCCCACAGCAGCAGAAGAAATTGTCACTTTGGCCCCCTGGGGCCTTAGCGAGGAGCCAAACCCTAAACCCTAAACCCTAAACCCTAAACCCTAAACCCTAGCAACTGGCTTTTTGGCTGCCCCACGGGGACCTGCTCGCGGCCTCCGCCGCGGCTGCGCGAAAAACTGACTCCGAACTCCAAACCCTAAACCCTAAACCCTCAGGGCCCGGCAGCGAACTCCAAACCCTAAACCCTAAACCCTCGGGGCAAGGCAGCAAACCCTAAACCCTAAACCCTAAATGAAAATTAGAATGAGCTGAAGACCCGAAAAATGGCATTAAATGGAACTGCAAAACATTTAAATCAACTCAAAAACCGCCACTGCAGCAAAACAAAGAAATCCAAAAACGGCGCATTCAAACTCGAACGCCAACTGCATGCATGCATGCAAACGCATGCATGCAAATGCATGCATGCAAATGCATGCACGCATGCATGCAAGCGCATGCATGCAAGGGGAATGCATGCATGCATGCAGGCAGCTGCATGCAAGTGCATGCATGCAGCTGCATGCACGTGCAGAAGTGCACTCGCATGCAAGGGGAAAAATACATGCAAAAGCATAAGTGCATGCATGCACATGCATGCAAGCGCATGCATGCGCATGCATGCAGAGCGCATGCAAGCGCGCGCATGCACTTGCATGCGGGAGAATCTTTGTGTGCAGAGGCCCGAAGTGCCAAATCGAAAGACTTGAAGAAGAAATTAAATGAAATGAAATAAACAATAAACACATGTACGTACAGCGCAGATCGCCGCACGGGGAACATGCTTGGGGTGTATGTACACTGCGGGGCCCGCGCACCTCTGCCTGGGGCCTGGAGACCACCAAAGAAGTCCATTTAAATGCAATTGACGCGATCTATACAATTAAAAGCAATTTCGCAAATAAATCCTCTTCAAAAGGACACAAATGAGCACAAATAAACAGCCCTGGGGCGGCGGCGGCGGCGGCGGCTGCTGCGGTGTACGTACACCCCGTGCATGCGCTCCGCTCGCCGCCAGCGCCGCAAAAGTCTTTTTGTGTTTTTGCATTTGCGTCTTTTCTGTTTTGCATTTGCGGATAATTGAACTCACATTAGCAGCAAAACAAATGCAACTCGCGCTGCTGCCGGGCTGCTGCTGCTGCTGCTGCTGCTGCAGCAGCAGCAGCAGCAGCAGGAACCGCAGCCGATTAGTTCTATTTCCAATTTCCACTTCCATCAAATTTATTAATGCAAAAAGAGACAAAACGCCCGGCGAAGCCACAAACCGCGAACGCCGGGAAGCAACACAGCAGCAGCAAGTGCAGCGGTGAGGGACTGGAGGAATGCAGACTTAAAGGACACAGCACTGGCCTCAATTACTAAATAAAGAAGAAAGAAATAATTAATTAAAATAAACAAATTCAAGTTTAATAACAAATACAAATGCAATAACACAGCAATGCAATGAATTAATAAACATAATAAATGTATTATTTAAATATAATTATAAATAAATAAATAAATAAATAATAAACTTAATAAATTAATAAACTGCAGCAGGAAAACACAAATGGAAATAATAAACAACTCCAGCAGCAAATCAATTTCAAAAACTATTTCTATTTCTAATTCTAATAATAAACATAAAATGAAGCAGCAGCAGCAGCAGCAGCAGCAGCAGCAGCAAACAGCAAAAAATGAAATGCATGCAAAGCCCCACTCTGCTGCGCAGCGGGGCTGCCAATTTAACCTACTAAATATAAACACAGCAGCAGCAGCAGCAGCAGCAGCAGCAAGAGCCCTCGCTGCTGCTGCTGCTGCTGCTGCTGCTGCTGCGGTCCTAGTTAACGTACGGGTACGCGGACGCCGCATAGTATTAATCGATGTGACCTGCTGCTGCTGCTGTTGCTGCTGCTGCTGTTGCTGCTGCTGCTGTTGCTGCTGCTGCTGTTGCTCCTGCTGCAGCTCGGGTTGCACTCCGTAGCCGCTGCGGCCCCACTGCCGCTGCTGCTGTCCGCTGCTGCTGCTGTCCGCTGCTGCTGCTGCCAGCTGCTGCTGCTGTCAGCTGCTGCTGCTGTGCAGCAGGAATCTATTCACTTCACTGATGGAAGGCAGGGGCTGCTGCTGCTGCAGCTGCAGAAAAGCAGCAGCATCAACTAAGCTGCTGCACTGCCGCGGAAGACCCCCGCCTACCCCAGGGTCTTGTTTGGCGTGCTGCTGCTGCTGCAGCTGCTGCAGCAGCAGCAGCAGCTGCTGCTGCTGTGTGCCGCTCGCCGTCGCCGTCGCCGGCAGCTGCTGCTGCTGCTGCTGCTGCAGCAGAGAGTTGGCCTCTGGCAGCAAACTGGGGGCTGGTGATGCCGGCAGCAGCAGCTGCTGCTGCCGCTGTGCTGCTGAACTACCAGCAGCAGCAGCAGGAGCTGCTGCTGCTGCAGCTGTGCCCAGCTGTAAACCCCCAACAGTGCTGCTGAGCAGCAGGTCCAACTGCTGCTGCTGCTGCTGCTGCTGCTGGTCGAAATGCGGCGGGGCTGAAGGCGCCAATATGCTGCTGCTTCTCGCGTGCTGCTGCTGCTGCTGCTGCTGCTGCTGCTGCAATGAACCTGCAAACGTCCCAACAAATTTCTGGAACGCCTCATGCAGGTCCCACATTTGCTGCTGCTGCTGCTGCTGCTGCTGCATCTCGTGCACCAGCAGCGACGGTTCTTGCTTCAGCTGCTGCTGCTGCTGCTGCTGCTGCACTGCTGCACCTTCAGCAGCAGCACAACGAGGGAGAGCCAACAGCAGCTGCGAATCTGCAGCCTTCTGCTGCTGCTGCTGCTGCTGCTGCTGCTGCTGGTGCGGCGGCAGCAGCAGCTGATGTATGGGCGAGTCGCTGCTGACTGTTGTGGCCGTCGGAGTTGCAGGAGGTGAAGGGACTACACTCACGCTGCTGCAGCTGCTGCTGTCCCGCTGCTGCTGCTGCTGCTGCTGCTGCTGCTGCTGCTGCGATAAAGCTGTTAGCTGCAGCAGCGTAAGGAAGTTCGTGTAGACCAGAGAAGTCACAATGGAAGACAAACCTTCCACGCGCAGCAGTGCCTGTGTCCCCAGCTCCTCTTCCGCTGCTGCTGCTGCTGCTGCTGCTGCTGCTGGGAGTTGCTGCTGCTGCTGCTGCTGCTCTGCTGAAATCGAAGTCTTGCATGCAGCCAGCGTCGCCTCGCAAGAGCCCATCAGCTTGTCCCACAGCCTGCCCCCAGCAGGGTCCTGCTGCTGCTGCTGCTGCTGCTGCGGCGCCTGCTGCTGCTGCTGCAGCGCCTGCTGCTGCAGCGCGGGGAACGCAGCAGCAAGTGACGACTGGGACACTGCTGCTGCTGCTGCAACCAGCCCAACTGCCTGCCGCATGTAAACAGACAGCTCTGGAGGCAAAGACAAACCCCCAGCTGCCTGCTGCTGCTGCTGCTGCTGCTGCTGCTGCTCTGCGCCGCCCGCGCGACCGCGCTGCATCTCTGCAGCAGCAGCAGCAGCAGCAGCAGCAACCACGTGCTTCTGAAATGGCATTAAGGCGCTGCTCTGGGTGCTGCTTGCTGCCAGCAACCCCCCACAAATGCTCTGAACTATATCTGAGCAGCGGCGAGAAAAGCTGCTGCTGTCCCCCGCCTCCCCGCCAGCTGCTGCTGCTGCTGCTGCTGCTGCTGCTGCTGCAGCTGGCTCTGCTGCGGGCGGCGCTGCAGGGGCCGCGTTTGCAGCTGCCTTTGCTGCCGTCGGCGGCTGCACATTTGCTGCTGCTGCTGCTGCTGCTGCTGCTGCTGGGAGGGCTGCTGCTGGCATAGAAAGCA
>NW_013654368.1:10000-15000 GCF_000499385.1 Eimeria necatrix
TCCGAAGCGCATGCGCCGCCTCCAGCTGCTGCCGCAGCAGCAGCTGCTGCTGTGTGGGGCCGCTGCAGCTTGCCCGCACTTTGCTGCTGCTGCTGCTGCTGCTGCAGCAGCAGCTTGCTGCGTCCCTTCATTGGAGGTCCCAAGTCGAGGGCATCATCGCATGCATCCAGCAGCACATCTGCTGCTTTCAGCCTGGGCGTTGCTGCTGCTGCTGCTGCTGCACTTCCTGTTGCTGCAGCAGCAGCAACAGTAGCAGCAGCCACAACCGCAGAAGACAGCGCCGCTGCATTTGCTGCAGCAGCAGCAGCTGCTGCGTCCTTCACCGGCTGCTGCTGCTGCTGCTGCTGCTGCTGCTCGAGCCCCTTGGCGCCTTTCCCCGCCTCCTCCTCCGCCCCTGCCGCTGCTGCTGCTGCTGCCCCTGCTGCTGCTGCTGCTGCTGCTGGCTTCTGCTGCTTCTCTGCTGCTGTCAGCTGCAGCAAAGTCTCTCTTATCTGCGCCTCCGAAGGGACACAACCCTCAGCAGCAACTCGCTGCCGGTACCAGAGGGCCAGTGCATGCGCTGTCTCCACGCCGTACGTCTGCAGCAGCAGCAGCAGCAGCAGCAGCAGCAGCAGCAGCAGCAGCAAGTGGAGGCGAGCAGCCAGCAGAGGCCAGCGCGAACTTCAGCAGCCGCAGCAGCAGCAGCAGGGGTGAGACAAACAGTACACGCAAGAGGACACAGAGACACGTGCGGGCACTGCTGCTGCAGCAGCAGCAGCAGTGCCCGCACGTGGCTGCTGCTGCTGCAGCAGCAGCAGCAGCAGCAGCAGAAGAGCAGCAGCCCAACAGATCTACCCACAATGCGGCAGCAGCAGCAACTTGCAGCAGCACACAAAGGGGACTAAAAAAGGAATCTACAGGAACAAGACACGAGGAGGAGACCCAAGACCAGACACAGCAGCAGCAGCAGCAGCAGCAGCAGCAGCAGCAGCAGCAGCAGCAGCAGCAGCAAAAGGCACCTGCGCTGAGAAGGTCTTGCAGTGAACTGCCCCGCCGCAGCGGTATTTCACGCGCCACTCCTGAGTGTACAGACACCGCAAGTGCTGCTGCCGCGTTCACTGCAGCAGCAGCAGCAGCAGCAACTGCAGCAGCAGCAGCAGCAGCAACTGCAGCAGCAGCAGCAGCAGCAACTGCAGCAGCAGCAGCAAAGCGCCACTCACTTGTGTCTGCGGACGGTAATGAAGAGACTTGGGGAGGAGCGTCGGCTTCTTTAGGGAGAAAACTGCCTTGGAATTGCGGCTGCCATCACTCTGCTGCTGCTGCTGCTGTGGGGCCTGCTGCTGCTGCTGCTGCTGCTGCTGCTGCTGCTGTGGCTCCTGTTGCTGCTGCTGCTGCTGGGTTGCTGCGGCTGGGGTCTCAGCAGCAACGGCGGCCACCGCGGGCCCCTCCATCTCGCTGCTGCCGCCCTCAGAGCCTAATTAGCCTGCCATGGATCGCTGCTGCTGCTGCTGCTGCTGCTGCTGCTGCTGCTGCTGCTGCTGCTAGAGTTGTTGTTGCGGATCCTGAGAGTGCCTACGGTGGCTGCTGCTGCTGCTGCTGCTGCTGCTGCTGCTGCCTAGCGCTAGAACGGAAGAGGGAGTACCTCCGAAGAAAAGAAGCAAAAGATAAAACTGCAGCAGCAAGTCGGCTGTGCTGCAGACGGCCAGAACGGACGCGTTCCGGCAGCTGCTGCAGGTGCTGCTGCTGCTGCTGCTGCTGCTGCTGGCGAGGCGTTGCTGCTTCGCCAGGCAGTCCGTCGGGCTGGAGCTGCTGCTGCTGCTGCTGCTGCTGCTCGTGCTGCTGCTGCTTCGCTGCAGGCCGCGAGGACGAGGCGGCGAGTGCTGCTGTTCTTCCGCAGAGCCCGGTCTTGGCGAGAAGAGCAGCAAGGCTCGCTGCTGCTGCTGCTGCTGCTGCTGCTGCTGCTGCTGCGCGCCGCTCTTCCCCTCGAGGCCGCGGGAGAGAGCAGCAAACTGGGCAGCAGGCGGGGCGTGGCTACGTTAAGTCTAAAGGAAAAGGCACTCTCATTGCCGAAGAAACTCCGGAAAAGAAAAAAAGAAAAGAAAAGAAGAGAAAAGAAAGAAAGAAATGAAGTGAGGGGTGTGGGGTGAGCCGGTGGCTGCTGGTGGCGCGAGCCTGGCTGCGGTGTACGTACACCCCGGCGCAGCTTCTCCAACTCCGCGAGAAACCCGACAGTTAATTTGCATTTATTTAAATTAAACTGTTCCGAAAAGGACTAAACTCTAGCTGCGCAGCGGGAGTGGCAGCAGCAGCAGCAGCAGCAGCAGCAGCAGCAGCAACGGCCTCGGCGCTGCAGCAGCGAGGGCCGCGGGCCTCAACGCCGCCTCCTAATTTCCATCTTTTTGTTTTAAATGCTTTTATTTATTTGTTTTTATTTCTTTTTTGCTTCCAAAGCAACAAAGATTCCCCGCAGCAGCTCTGCTGCCCCCCACTGCAGCAGCAGCAGCAGCAGCCCGCAGTCTACTGCTGCAGCTGCGGCTCTTCTCTTTTTTCCGCCTTTTCTCTTTTCTTTTCTTCTTTTAATTCTTTTTCTTCTTTTTTATTTCCATTTTACTTTTCAAGTCCTCTAACCCAATTAAGTGACCCTCCGAGCTCCCGAGTGCTGCCTTCTCGCTCTTCGCTGCTGCTGCTGTCTGCACTGCTGCCGTGTTACTTTTCAGAAGCCGCAGCAGGTGCTGCTGCCGCTCCGCTGCTGCAGCTGCGTCTGTCCCCTGCTGCTGCCGTGTCTCTCTTTTGCTGCTGTTTCTGCCTCTCTTGTGCTGCTGCTGCCGCCACTCGTTAGCTGCTGCTGCTGTTGCCTCTCGTTTGCTGCTGCTGCTGCTGCTGCAGCACACCAGCAGGGGGCCCCTCGAGAACTCTACAGCTGCTGCTGCAGCTTTTCTCCCTTCTGCTGCTGCAGCTGCCCCTAGGGCCTTTAAAGGCCCCCAGGGGGCCCCTTGGGGGCCCTCAAGGGCCCCCCTGGGGCCCACGGGGCCCCCCTGGGGCCCCACGGGGCCCCGAGGGGCCCCCCAAGGGCCCCATGGGGCCTCCTGGGGGCCCCCAGGGGGCCCCCTGCTGCAGCAGCAATAAATACTTTTAATTTTAGATAATGGATTATTAAAAAATGTAATTTTGGGCTTTCAGGTCCTTTAAAGCCTCAAAGTGAGCAGCAAATAGTTCATTTGTGGAGTTGGCAAGAAGTGCATTTAAATTGATTTTATTTTATTCTTTTTGCTCTTCAAATGTTTTTATCTTTTGCACTTTTAAAAATATCTTTTTAAAAAATCTTTTTTTCTTTTTTTGGACTTTTTGTTCTTTTGCCTTTCCTGCAGTTCTCTTCACTCCTTTTGTCTTTTTGCCCTTATTGGGCTTTTATGTTTAAACATGTTTCCCATTTAAATGATAAATGTGTTTAATTAATCATTTAAATTATTTCAAAAAAGTAAAAATGATTTTAAAGAATAAAAGTCCGAAACGCGAGTCGAAGGGTTTGCCGCTCGGGTGTACGTACACCCCGTTCACGTGCGCAGGTGTACGTACACCCGAAAGTGCGCAGAAACTTTCCGGATCTTCGAATTGCAAATTCAGAACTTTCTTGTATTAATTAACTCATAAAAATACAAATAAAACAAAAGAATTTAAATTTAATTCCAAATGCAAACAAACGCAAATAATCTGAGGCCCTTCTACTCAGCTTGAGTGCTGCGAGGCCTGCTGCTGCCAGCCACAGAGGGAGCAGCGAGGACATGTGCAGCAGCAGCAGCAGCTGCTGCTGCTGCTGCTGCAGTAGCAGCTGCAGTAGCAGCTGCTGCTGCAGTGTGGGACCCCCTTCTGTCTGCAGAGGCAGCTGAGGCCCCCAAAGGGTCTTCTAGGGGCCCCTGGGGGGCCCCCTTAGGGTACCCTGTAGGACCCTTTGGGGGGCCCCCAATAGGGGCCCCTAGGGGGGCCCCTAAGGGGGCCCCCTTAGGGGCCCCCGCAGCATTTTATTTGCTGCTGTCTAAAATTCCTCTTTTATTTGTCTATGGGCTCGAAGGAATAACAAACAGTGAAGGGCACCAGCTGCTGCAGCAGCAGCAGCAGATGCAGCAGCAGATGCAGCAGCAGCAGACGCAGCAGCAGCAGACGCAGCAGCAGCAGATGCAGCAGCTCCTGGCAACTAACAAGTTCGCAACTACAAAACGCTAGTAGCAGAAGCAACAACAACAAAAGCAGCAGCAGCACGAACAGCAGCAAGACAGCAGCAGCAGCAGCTGCAGCAGCTGCAGCAGCAGCAGCAGCAGCTGCAGCAGAAGCAGCAGCTGCTACACTTTCTGACACATCCGCACACATAGAGAGAAGTACCGTCTCACTGCCCGAACGGAGAACCTCACAATCTAGAGGCTGCAGCAGCAGCAGCAGCTGCTGCTGCTGCTGCTGTTGCTCTGCGACAGCTGCAGCAGCAACTGCAGCAGCAGCAGCAGCAGCACAGGGCTCAAACATTGCAGCTGAAGCAGCAGGGCAGCAAACGCTGCCTCAGCAATTGTTCAAGTTGAAGGCAACAGCAACAAAACAGCGGGGCCACTCCACCCTCTGCTGCTGCTGCTGCTGCTGCTGCTGCTGCAGCTGCTCGAGCTGGAGCTGCTGCTGCTGCTGTTTGACTGCAGTTTGTGCGCTGCTGCGGGTATCTGTCGCGCGCTGCCAACTGTGACGCTATTGCTGCCGCTGCTGCTGCTGCTGCGGCTCTGCTGCTGCTGCCGCTGCTGCTGCTGCTGCTGCTGCTGCTGCTGCTTTCGGCTGCCCCCCTGGCTGCTGGCGTCCACAGCAGCAGCAAAAGAAGCAGCAAATGCAAACAGCTGCGGCGCGCAGGGCGCACTATACACCGAACTGCTGCAGTGCGCGCAAACCCTAAACCCTCGAGGGTTTAGGGTTTGGCAGCAATTGCTGGGGTATCAAACGCGACGCAAACCTCAACACCTAAACCCCACACTACAGAAAACCAGGAGTGC
>NW_013654368.1:22500-27165 GCF_000499385.1 Eimeria necatrix
AGCTAGTTAGCAGCAGCTAGCTGTGGCTAGCCACAGCTAGCTGCTGCTAACAAGCCCTGAAGCTACGGCTAGCTAGCTGGCTAGCTGCTAGCCAGCTGGCCTCAGGTAGCTAACTAGCTACAGGTGGCTAGCTAGCCACAGCTAGCTAATTAGCTACGGCTGGCTAGCTAGCTAGCTACAACTAGCTGCAGCTGTGTAGCCACGGCTAGCTAAGTCTGGCTAGCTAGCTACAACTGGCAAGGCACAGCTAGCTAGCTGCAGCTAGCTAGCTACAGCTAACTAGTTGCTGCTAGCTAGCTGCAGCTAGCTAGCTACAGCTAGCTAGCTACAGCTAACTAATTGCTGCTAGCTAGCTGCAGCTAGCTAGCTACAGCTAACTAGTTGCAGCTAGCTAGCTGTAGCTAGCCTGCTGTGCTCTTTGGTGCTCTTTGCTGTAAGCCTAAAGTTAAAAGCTGCTGCTGCTGCTATTGCTGCTGCTGCTGCTGCTAGTAATAAAGCTCCTGCTGTTGCTGCTACTAAGAATGCTTCTGCTTCTGCTGCTGCTGCCGTTGCTGCTGCTGCTGCTGCTGCTGCTGCTGCTGCTGGTGCTCCTGTGGGGCCTGCTTCTGCTGCTGCCGCCGCTGGTCACTCTTCCCTTGCTGCTGCTCCTCACGCTGCAACAGTTGCTGCTGCTGCTGCTGCTGCTACAGCAGCAACTCCTTCCTGCTGCAGCAGCAGCAGCAGCAAGGGGCAAGTGCTGCTGCTGCAGCTGCTGCAGCTGCTGCTGTACAAAGCGCAGGCGTGTTTGCACGGATCAAAAGCAAAGCAGCCTGAAAAAGCAAGAAAAGGAGCTGGACCCTAAACCCTAAACCCTAAACCCTAAACCCTAGACCTTAAACCCCCCTGGAACGCTTCTGCGTGGCTGTTGGGGCCTAAACCCTTTATTAAATGCAGCTTGTTGGCTGCCTTTGAAGTTTCGTGCCGGGTGGGGAGCATAGGCAGAAGAGCAGGGTTTAGGGTTTAGGGTTTGAGGTTTAGGGTTTAGGGTTTAGGGTTTAGGGTTTAGGTGCGCGCTGGGGGCGCTGCGGGGCGCCCGCGCGGGAGAGCGGGGCCAAAGAGACAAAGAAAAGAAATAAATTAAATTAAATTAAATTAAATTAAATAAAAATAAAAATAAAAATAAATTAAAAAGGGAAAAAAGGAAAAGATGGCGCGCACTTGCGTGGGACGCAGCCGCAGGACTCGGAAGCATGCGTGTCGAGCAAAACCCTAAACCCTAAACCCTAAACCCTAAACCCCAAACCCTAAACCCTCGCTAGGCTTGTCTTGGGATTGCCCGTGGGGTTTTATTCATTTTGATGGATTTCCAAACCTCTCTTTTTCGAAAATGAATGAAATGCGAGGTCTGCGGCGAGTGTCACTGCAGCAAACCCTAAACCCTAAACCCTAGACCCTAAACCCTAGACCCTAAACCCTTTTTTCGGGTTTTCTTGCTTTTCTTCTTTGAGGTCTTCTCTGCGTCTGCTGTCTCGCCTCAAGCTCCCCCAGGGGCCCTCGCGGGGCCCCGAACTTAACCCTGGCCTAAACCCTAAACCCTAAACCCTAAACCCCAAACCCTAAACCCTAATTTTTCGCCTTGCTCATGCCTCAGCTCAAAGCAGAGGTGGCTTTCAGCGTGTAGCCTGCAGCCTCCCCGCTTCTGAAGGCCACGGGAACAAGGGTAAAGGGCTAGGGTTTAGGATTAGGGTTTAGGGTTTAGGGTTTAGGGTTTAGGGTTTGTGTGTCTCTCTGCAGCGACGCTCGACTCCCTCATGGGGAGGGACCGAAACGAATATGGCGCTAATGCGAAGAAAGGCGCTTCTTTTAAAGCAGATTCGGTCCATAGGGTTTAGGGTTTAGGGTTTAGGGTTTAGGGTTTAGGGTTTAGATTTTACGACAAGCATGGCCCGTCACTACAGAAGGTTGGGCAGCTGTAGGGTTTAGGGTTTCGCCGCAAGTGCAGACGCAGCGGGCTGCCTTCAGACCACAAGCTGCTTTAGGGTTTAGGGTTTAGGGTTTAGGCTTAAGGGTTTAGGGTTTAGGGTTTAGGGTTTAGGGTTTGTGTGCTACTTTCAGGTCTGCAAGTTCTATTTGCTCGACTTCTGTCCCCATGACCTTTTTCCGAACACACGGGTTGACCTTGGGCCGTAAGGTTGAGGGTTTAGGGTTTAGGGTTTAGGGTTTAGGGTTTGGGGTATATGGCCACTCTTCAGGGTTTAGGGTTTTGTTTTGTGGCCTCCGGCTCGCACCTGCTGGCGCCTTTGCGGGGGTTTCTCGGTGCCAAGTGTCCTGCGTCTCTAGGGTTTAGGGTTTAGGGTTTAGGGTTTAGGGTTTAGGGTTTAGGGTTTGTGCTGCAGGTGCGACAGGGAGCACAGAGCAGACTTGAAGGTTGCCTTTGAGACAGACCCTGAGAGGGAGTTTTACCAAGCCCTCTTCGAGAACGAGTTTGCTCGTAGGGTTTAGGGTTTAGGGTTTAGGGTTTAGGGTTTAGGGTTGCGTTCAGGCTGGGGTTCCTGCTGAGGGTTTAGGGTTTCCGATTTAGGGTTGTTTACTTTTCGCGCGCCCCCGTTGCGCGGAAGCGCCGCGGAAAACTCGGGGGCCCGCGGGTTTAGGGTTTAGGGTTTAGGGTTTAGGGTTTAGGGTTTAGGGTTTGTCTGCAGGCTACCTGCAGCGGCTGGTGGACCAAATGGAAAACCGAATCAAAAGAGTGCAGCAGCGGATTGACGCAAACAACCAGCCAGTGGAGCTCTCGAAGGAGAACGAGGAGCGGTAAACCCTAAACCCTAAACCCTAAACCCTAAACCCTAGGTTTTGAGCGCTTGGAGCGCCGCGGCTCCAAAGCCTCAGGGGTTTTGGGCACCGTTAGGGGTTGGTGGCCGCGCAAACCCTAAACCCTAAACCCTCGTTGCTGCAGGTGCCAAGCCAAGGCGGTTCAGAAAAGGTTAGGGTTTAGGGTTTAGGGTTTAGGGTTTGGGGTTTTTGTCGTTCCTGTGCAGCGTCAATTCTATGAATGCCGAAATTTCGGAGCTGCTGAAGCAGCAGGATGAAGCTGGATCAAAGGCAAGTCGCTTCCGAGGGTTTAGGGTTTAGGGTTTAGCTAGGGTTTAGGGTTTAGGGTTTTATGTGTTAGGGTTTTATGTTTCGAACGCGGTCTGTTCTCGTCAGTGTAGTTAGCGTTTAGGGTTTAGGGTTTGATGTGGCACAGGGAGCTGTTGCCTAGCTAGGGTTTAGGGTTTAGGGTTTAGGGTTTGGTGCTGCGTAGCGAGCTGTTCCCTCGTCAGGGCAGCTTGGGTTTAGGTTTTAGGGTTTGTTGCGGCGCGGCGAGCTTTTTCCTCCCGGGGGGTTTAGGGTTTAGGGTTTAGGGTTTAGGGTTTGGGGTTTGTTGTTCAGGGAGATATCGACGCAGCAGAGAAACTTAACGAAAAGGTGGCTTTCCTGCAGCGGGAGGTGTCGAGGTGCGTAAACCCTAAACCCTAAACCCTAGTCCCTAAACCCTAAACCCTTGGTTTGACCGTGGAGATAATTTTGGAAGTTTGCACAACTTGCACTGGGGTTTCGGGCTCGCTTTTCTCTTTTGCGAGGGTTTAGGGTTTAGGGTTTAGGGTTTAGGGTTTGTTTGCAGGCTGAAGAATCCGAACGCCGACATTGCGACAATCCGCGAGTCGCAGCTGCGCGTGGGTGTCTTTTCCAAATTAGGGTTTAGGGTTTAGGGTTTAGGGTTTAGGGTTTGGGTGTTGGCGTTTTGGTACCCCGTTGGTGATGCGCAGCTGTCGCTGGCTGTGGCTTAATGGTTGAGGGTTTAGGGTTTGCTTCCTGGCGGTTTAGGGTTTGTGTTTGTCGAGGGTTTGTGGTTTTGTGACTAGAGGGTTTAGGGTTTTGTTGAGGGTGTTGTGGTTTAGTGGTGAAGGGTCCCGTGGTTTAGGGTTTAGGGTTTGAGGCTCTTGGGCTTTTCGCTTGGTTTAGGGTTTAGGGTTTAGGGTTCGTGCTCTCCGTTGTCCGTCTGCCGTGTGCCCATTGGGTTTTTTCGCTAATTTAGGGTTTAGGGTTTGGCGTTTCTGTTTCGCGTCAAGCCATTCGTGGTCCTTTCTAGGGTTTAGGGTTTAGGGTTTGAGTAGCTCCGTGTCTGCCTCTCACTTCGGGGTTTAGGGTTTACTGCATGCACCCCTCAACCTGTTGTTTGTGCCCCTCGCCCGAGGGTTTGCCGCATGTCCCGTGCCCCCTAGGGTTTAGGGTTTAGGGTTTAGGGTTTAGGGTTTACTTTTCCCGCCTCAACCCCCCCTCTTCGCTCTTTCCACTTGCCCCCCCTCCCTTCTTCCCTCCCCTTCCCCTTCCCCCACCCCCGCCTCCAGGCTTCAGGCTTCAGGCTTCAGGGTTTAGGGTTTAGGGTTTAGGGTTTAGGGTTTAGGGTTTGGGGTTTTGCAGGTCTGCACGACCTGCGGGGCCATGCAGTCCACGGGCGACGCTCTCTGCCGCTTCGAGTCCCACGTGAGCGGCAAGCAGCACCGCGGCTGCGAGCGAGTGCGAGCGGCGCTCGCGGCTTTGAAGGAGAGCGAGGGCCGGCGGCAGCAGCTGCTGGAGAAGTTCAAGCACAAGTCTGCTGCTGCTGCTGCTGCTGCTGCTGCTGCTGCTGCTGGGGGGGGTGGGGGG
>NW_013654369.1:0-24770 GCF_000499385.1 Eimeria necatrix
CGACGAGGGGAGGGGGGCGGCAGGGGAGGGGGCGGGCGGCGAGGCGGAGAAGGGGCCGCTGCTGAGGTGCAGCAGGCAAAGGCCTCCTGCTGCTAGCGCTGCAGCAGCAGCGCCCGGCAGCAGCAGCCGGCGCGCCCAGCCGAGCTGCTTCATTTCCGCAGCAACTCCGAGAAAAGGACTTGTTGAAGAAAAGGAAAAGGCGAAGGAGAGAAAAGGCCGCAGAGGCGCTCGCGAGAAAGCAGCGCAGCAGCAGCGCAGCAGCCAGCGCCACAGCCGCAGCAGCAAACGCCGAAAAACGCGAAAATGGAGCTTAAATGGAGCTTTTTTCTGTTCTAAGACGCGGAATTAATGCAAAAACGCAAAAGAATTCAAATTTTTGTCCCAGAAAACCCCAAAATGGACCCCAAGACCACGCCGAGCCACTGGGCGCAGTATCGACACCCGCTTCCTCTCCCGCGCCGCTCGGGTGTACAGACAGCTCCCCGAGCCCGTTTTCCCTTCTTTTTCGGCCGTTTTCAAATTATTTGTTTTTAAATTACTTTCCAACAAAGACCAGCTCCAGTCGCCGCCAAAAAAGGCCATTTAAACCCAACGGACCGCTGCAGCCGCTGCTTCCGCGGCACCAGCAGCCTCCGGCGCGCGCCGCGACCTCCCTGCTGCATGCAGGACAAGAACGCGCTAAAATGCCAAATTAATCCAAAATATTAACTCTTTTAACTCTTTTCAACCCCAAATAAAACTCTTCTGATCGTAATCTGCAGCGCAGCAGCCGGGGTCCACCTCCTGCGCCGCCTCGCTCGCGGTGTACGTACACCCCGACGCCTCGCAGCGCGAGTCTCGCCTTCCGCGGCAAACCCGACTCAAAAAGGAACTCGCCAAGTAAATTAACTTTTAAATTAAATTTAATTCAAATTCAAATTTAAATTTAAATTCAAATTTGAAATAAAAAGAGGAAAGCGCGGCTCTTCTTGTGCAGTCCGGGCGAGCGCGTTCGGGTGTACGTACACCAGCCACTTTCTGTTCGAAACGGTTTAGGCTTTTCCTGGCTGCTTTTTCTTCGCTTTTTTTCCATTTTGAATTTAATTAACAAAAAATAAACCATTTCCGAAAAGATAGGAGCAAAGAGTCTCCAAATGCGGCGAAAATAAGCAAAATCGCGGACTCCGGAGATCTGTGTTGTTTGGTGTGGCACTTCATTTTTTTTACTTTTCAGTTTTGTTTTCTTCCACTCTTTTCGCTCAACTGCCTGGCCAGTTGTTTTATCATCTGGAGTTTTCTTTTTTTTGCTTTTTGTCTTTAAATCCCAAAACAAACTTTTATTTGTTTTTCGAAATTGGCAAAGTGGCATTATGGAATTAAAATGAAAAAAAGAAAAAAGAAAAACACCCGAGAGAACGACAGAACTCCGGGATTGTTAGTTTGTTCAAAACGAACATTTTCCACCATTTGTCTTTTGCCATTTGCCATTTATTGTTTATTTATTTTATTTATTTTATTTATTTTATTTATTTAAATGTTTTTTTAATTTTTATTCATTTAGGAATAATTTCCGCGAGCCAATACAAAAGCATACAAGCAAACAAGCAAATCAAATTGAGTAATTAATTAATTGAATTAATTGATTGATTAATTAATTAATTAACCAATTAATTAATCATTTAATTAACTAACTAATTGATAACCCAATTAATTGATCAATTGATTTAATTAATCAATTAATTAATTAATTAATTAATTAATTAATTAATTAATTAATTAATTAATTAATTAATTAATTAATTAATTGATTAATTAATTAATTATAAATCATCTATTCAACGCCGCCTCCTTAACCCTCTGCAACAATTCAACTTTCTTTCCACTTCCCTTTAATCCCCACTTCAAAAGAATTCCTTTAAGTTGCTGCACAGTAAGACTTTCCAATTTATTTGTTTCAATTAATTTCAATATATCTTTTTCCCCCAGTTCCGGGGCCTCTCCTGTACCCTTTTTCGCAGCAGGGGGGCCCCCGGGGGCCCCCAGGGGGGCCCCCCAGGGGGCCCCCCCGGGGGGCCCCCCGGGGGCCCCCTTTCGCTTTCGGGGGCCCCCCTGGAGTGCTGGCTCTGGGGCTGCGTCTCTTACGCTGCAGCAAAAGAAAAGAATAAAAAAGTTAAAAAGAAATAATTAAATGATTAATTAAATAGTTAATTGGTTATTAATTTTATTTATTTATTTATTTTATTTATCTATTTTTATTTATTTATTTATTTATTTATTTATTTATTTATTTATTTATTTATTTATTTATTTATTTATTTGTTTAGTAATTGAGGAGTGGGTACTTAGAAGAGGAGATATTTGTGGAAGAGGGTTTAGGGCTGGTCGGGAAGTTGAGAGACTAGGGTTTAGGGTTTAGGGTTTAGGGTTTGAGTTGCCATTAGTTTCTAGCTGCTGGAGCCCACTCTTGACCCTAGTAAACCCTAAACCCTAAACCCTAAACCCCAAACCTTAAACCCTAAACCCTGTTGAGGTTGCGACCCTGAACAATGCAGCCCTCTGGCGAAAGTCGCGAACGCGTAGCAATGCCCCTGCGCCAAACCCTAAACCCTAAACCCTAAACCCTAAACCCTAAACTCTAAACCCTACTCCCGGTGCAGCGGCGCGTTGCAGGTGCTGCGCCCGCGGGCGGGCTAAGCCCTGATTTAGGGTTTAGGGTTTAGGGTTTGGGTACGTTTGAGCACTTCCGCGAGCTCCTTGCTGAGTTTGAGGGTTTGGTGCTCGTCTGGAGAAAGGGGCCCCGTTGCTGCTGCTGCTGCTGCTGCTGCTGCTGCTGGGGGTTCTGCTGCTGCTGCAGCGCCAGTTAAATGGCAAATGAAGGCAGCAGAAACTTCAGAAAGAGATGCTTCCAAGTGGGGGGCCCTCAAGTCTTCTTTAAATGGCAAATTAATTAAATGAAATCCAGAAATGCTGACGGGGGCCCCCCTGTTGTCGACTTCGTAGAGCTGTACGTACACCCCAAGCCCTTGGAAGAGGTGTACGTACACCCCAGCGTTTTGCTTCGTTTTTTCGTTTTTTTCCGTTTTTTTTCGTCTTTTTCCCCTTTTATTGTTTTTATTTATTTATTTAGTCTTTTATTTATTTATTTTCGTTTATTTATTCTCTTTTTTGAGCTTATTTGGCCTTTATTTCAGCCTTTTTCGCGAACTTCACCTGCGGCAACAGAGCCCCTAGCAGCACAGGGGCCCCCCGGCGAGGAACGAAGGACACAACTGCAGCCTGAAGAAATTAAAATAAATAAGTTAATTAATTAATTAATTAATTAATTAATTAATTATTTAATTATTTAATAATTAATTAATTAATAATTAATTAATTAATTAATTAATTAATTAATTGATTAATAATTAATTAATTAATAACTAATTAATTAATTAATTATTAATAGTAGGTAAATAAATGATAAATTAAATGATAATGATGAATCAAATTGAGGAAAAGGAAACAAACGGAATGAACGGAAATGCGTAAAAGCTTCAAAAGAGAAAAAAAGAAAATGAAAAAAATAAAAAATAAAAGAAGAAAAGAAAATAAAAAAAAGAGATAAAAGGAGACGCAACAAAGAGACACAAAATTGAAAGGAAAAGAATAAAAAGAGAGCAGGAGAAAAAAGGAGAGAAAAAGGGTTTGAAAATAAATTAAAAAAGAAAAAAAGAAAAAAAGAAAAAAAAGAAAAAAGAAAATAACTCACAACTTGCTTTTTATCCATGGCAAGGATGAGGGCGGAAAGAAGTCTTTTGCTTTCTTCGAAATAAGAAAGTGCATTTCTGGTTTCGACATTTGTTTGCTGCTGCTGCTGCTGCTGCTGCTGCTGCTGGCGCTGCTGCTGCAGCTGCTGCTGCAGCTGCTGCTTCAGCTGCTGCTGCCGCGCAGCAGCAGCAGCAGCAGCACTTCCGAAAGAAACAAATAAACTATTTCCCACATTTGCTTCCGGGCCCAAAAGAGAAAGAGGAATAAACCCTAGCAGCCGCATGCAAGGGTTTCCGTAGCTCTGCAACACCCCAAACCCTAAACCCTAAACCCTAAACCCTAAACCCTAAACCCTAGGCGGGCCCCCTGCAACTGCAGCAAAGCGCAGCTCCACAACTGCAAAAGGGTAAACAAAACCCTAAGAAAAGGATTAATCAAAAACAATTTTGAATTAACAAAATTCAAAATTGCTTTTGATTAAAAACAAAACCCACCTTCACTTTCCTCAACTCTTCTTCTTTCACTTCAATTATCTTTTCTCCTACTTCCAAAACCCTCACAACTTCTCCCCCAAAAGGCCCCCCAGGGGCCCCCGGGGGCCCCCGAAGTTGGCTTCCACCTCTGGCAGGGTACTAAAGGTGTACCCTCTGGCAGCAAAATGGGGCGAGGGTTTAGGAGTTTAGGGTTTGTGATTGAGGTGTACAGACAGAGGGGGAGACAGAAAGAAGGAGACAAGTAAAAATAAAAAGAAGACAAGAGGCGAGAGCGACGCGACGCGCGCCTGAAAGCACAAACCCTAAACCCTAAACCCTAAACCCTAAACCCTAAACCCTAAACCCTAGACGCTCCCGCGCTCCAAACCCTAAACCCTAAACGCTGTGAAGAATAAACCCTCGGCCTCGAGCCCCAAACCGCCGCGTCGAGAGACGCGGCGGTTTGGGGCTCCCGGAGTTTAGGGTTTGGGGTTTAGGGTTTAGGGTTTAGGGTTTAGGGTTTACTCAATGCTGGGCTGCACGTTTGAAAGCAGCAAATAACAAGCGTCTTCACTTGCGTCGCTTCCGAGGGCATCGGACCAGAAGAGAGACATGTCGAAACTGCCCTCTGCACGCAAACCCTAAACCCTAAACCCTAAACCCTAAACCCTAAACCCTAAACCATAAACCCTAAACCCTAAACCCTAAAACCTAAACTAGAGGAGGAGAATGTAACACTTTCACGGCCCTGGGAAAAGCAAACCGCGCCAGCGCAGGAAGCAGGTGTTTCGTCAAGCCCAAGGGTTTGTGTGGAGGCTAGGGTTTAGGGTTTAGGGTTTAGGGTTTAGGGTTTGTCTGGCCTTCGTGCTCCAGAGGAAAGAGAAGCAACTCTGTCTTCTGCGACTTTAAGTCAAGAACTCGCTGAATGCATGCACTTCTCTCTAGCTCCGCTTCCTCTTTGCTGCTGCTGCTGCTGCTGCTGCTGCTGCTGCTGCTGCTGCTGCTGCTGCTGCTGCTGCTGCAGGGGTCTGGGTAGCCTGTGAAGAGGTAAACCCGCTGCTGCTGCTGCTGCCGCTTCTTTTGCTGCTGAGTGCTCGACAGCAAAGAACTCAAAGACCACCACAAGTCTGAGGCCGCAAACCCTAAACCCTAAACCCTAAACCCTAAACCCTAGGCACAAACCCTAAACCCTAAACCCTAAACCCTCAACACTGCGCGCTAAACCCTGCACTAGGCCCTCCAGCCTTACTCTGAAGCCCCTACAGAACAGCACCCGCCCTCGCCCAAACCCCAAACCCCAAACCCCAAACCCCAAACCCCAAACCCTAAACCCTAAACCCTAAACCCTAAACCCTCGCCTGAAAAGGCGGGCCTTTCGGGGGGCTGCGCAAACACTTCCGCGAACTCCGAGGGTTTTAAATCCGCCAACTTTCGGAGTTGCTGAATTGTTTTAATATTTATTTCTTGAAGGCCCACTGCCACACACACGCCGGGGGTCAGCAGCGGCCCCGCGCTGCTGCTGCTGCTGCTGCTGCTGCTGCTGCTGCTGCTGCTGCTGCTGCTGCTGCTGCAGGCGTTAAATAGCACCAGGGCGAACCACACGGAGTCGCTGCTGCACAAGTGCGAACGGACGAAAGACGCAGCAGCCCGCATCAACTCCTGCACGCACCAAAAACCCTAAACCCTAAACCCTAAACCCTAAACCCTAAACCCTAAACCCTAAACCCTAAACCCTAGGCCCTAAAATCCAAACCCTGAGCCCGGAGATTGCAACAGCGAAACTCCAGTAGCCCAAAACCCTAAACCCAACTCTCTAAATTGCACGTCTCAGCCAACACCCCCAAACCCTAAACCCTAAACCCTAAACCCTAAACCCTAAACCCTAAACCCTACTCTCCAGAAGCAGGAGCTCTCCTCCTCGTTGCTGCACTCAGGGGGGCCCCCCGGGGGCCCCTCTACATTAGGGTTTGCTTCTTGAAATAAAAGGGACTTTTCAGCATCAACAACCCAAATATATACTTGCCTTAGGGGGCCCCCAACCCGGGGGGCCCCCCCAGGGGGGCCCCCCTCGGGGGGCCCCCCCTCAGGGGGCCCCCCCAGGGGCCCCAAGTGGTCCTCTGCAAAGCCAAGGCCCTCTTCTAACCCATCTGCAGCAGCAGCAGCAGCAGCAGCAGCAGCAAGAGCAGCAGCAGAAGCAGCGACGGCAGCAACATCAAAAAGAGCAGCAGCAGCAGCAGCAGCACAAACGGCAGCAGCAGGAGCAGGAGCAGGAGAACAGCAACACGAGCAGCAGCAGCAGCAACAGCAACGACAGCAGCAGCAGCAGCAGCAACACCAGCAACAGAAGCAAGAGCGGCAAGAGCAACAGCAGCAGCAGCAGCAGCCACGATAGCAGCAGCAGCAACAGCAATAAAAGCAGCAGCTGCTGCTGCAGCTACTAGGGCCCCCGAACTTGTGAAGTCCCCTGCGCAGTGTGTGTGCAGCAATGTGGGTTCACCAGTTTAGGGTTTAGGGTTTAGGGTTTAGGGTTTGGGATTTAGGGTTTAGGGTTTAGGGTTTAGGGTTTGAGGTGTACATACACCTCACCTTCTCCCTCCGAGTCGAAGCCAAAAATTTCTTCGCGTTGGCCCTCAAAGCCAAAACAAGCCAAGGGGGAAAAAGTCCCCATCCTAAACCCTAAACCCTAAACCCTAAACCCTAAACCCTAAACCCTAAACCCTAAACCCTAAACCCTAAAACAAAACCCTAAACCCTAAACCCTAAACCCTAAACCCTAAACCCTAAACCCTAAACCCTAAACCCTAAACCGCAAACCCTAAACCCTAAACCCTAAACCCTAAACCCTAAACCCTAAACCCTAAACCCTAAGCTGACCACTGCCCTAAACCCTAAACCCTAAACCCTAAACCCTAAACCCTAAACCCTAAACCCTAAACCCTAAACCCTAAAATTTTTTTGGTGATGAACTCTTCTTTGCGAAGAGGGTTTCCGCTCCAGGGCCGGGGGGCCCCCGTCAGGGGCCCCCCTGGCGAACTGTTTGCTAGCCTCGAGCAGTACACACCAAACCCTAAACCCTAAACCCTAAACCCTAAACCCTAGAGCCGAATTTTGACATTTTTGAGTCAATTAAAAGCTAGCGGAGGCTTCTGCTGCTCCAGCAAACCCTTTTTTATTCCCTGGGGGCCCCCGGGGGCCCTTTTGCTGCTTGGGGGCCCCAGGGGGCCCCTCTAACTCCAAAAGAAATATATTTCTGAGTCCCTTTTTCTTTAGTTTTAGGGTTTAGGCCCAACAGGGTACTGTACCCACCCCAGGGGCCCCCAAAACTTCTGTCTGGGGGCCCCCCGGGGGCCCCCCACGGACCCTCTGGGGGCCCCCAAGGGGCCCCTAGGCGAGCCAAGGGGCCCCCAGGGGGCCCCCAGGGGGCCCCCAAGAGGCCCCAAAGACCAGCCAGGGGCCCCCGAGGGGCCCCCGGAAGACCCTTGGGGGCCCCCCGCCAAAAGGGTCTCTTTAGGGTTCTCAGGGGCCCCCAGGGGCCCCCAAATAAATTCCCTGGGGCCCCCAAGAGGCCCCAGGGGGCCCTCTGGAGGCCCCAGGGGCCCCCCAGGCAGACTCTTAGGCCTCGGGGGCCCCCCTAAGGGCCCCCTGGGGGCCCCTAAAGGGTCTTTTTAAATAATAAAAGAAAAATTAAAGACAGATAAAGCAAGAAAGAGACACACACAACGTGGAAGCAAAAGCCGGCCGCAGCAGCAGCAGCCACAGCAGCAGCAGCAGCAGCAGCAGCAGCAGCAACCACAGCAGCAGCAGCAGCAGCAGCAGCAGCCACAGCAGCAGCAGCAGCAGCAGCAGCAACCACAGCAGCAGCAGCAGCAATAGCAGTGGCCGCAGCCACAGCAGCATCCGCAGCAGCAGCAGCGACCGCAGCAGCAGCAGCAACCGCAGCAGCAGTCAGAGCACCAGCAGCAGCATCAGCAGCAGCCGCAGCAGCAGCAGCAGCAGCAGCAGCACTCCCTAAATTGGGATTATTTGGAAGGCAGCAGCAGCATGGGGCCCCCAAAGACAGAGACAGAGTTGCTGCTGGAGGGTTTGCTGCAGTCGCTTTATTTGCTGCAGAAGGGCCCCAGCAGCAGCGCAGCAGCAGCAAAAGCTTTTGCTGCTTATGCTGCTGTTATGAGAGGCAGCAGCAGCATTTCAGTTAAAAGAAATTCTGTGGGGTTGTCTTCATTTATTTATTTTGTTTTATTTATTTTATTTTATTTTGTTTTATTTATTTTATTTTATTTTATTTCTTTTATTCATTTTATTTTATTTTATTTTACTTTATTTTATTTTATTTTATTTTATTTTATCTTATTTTATTTTATTTTATTCTTTTATTTTTTATTCTTTTGTTTTTTATTTCTTTTGTTTTATTCTTTTGTCCTTCTATTATTCTTTTATTATTCTTTTTTCTTTTCTTTTTTTCCTTTCATTCTTTTATTCTCTTACTTTTTATTCTTTTATTAATTTTATTCTTTTATTTATTTTATTTTTTATTCTTTTACTCTTTTATTTTTATTTTTATTTTTATTTTTATTTTGTTATTTTTATTTCATTTTTATTTTTATTTTTATTTTTATTCCGCTGCGCTTCTTTTCCTGCTGCTGCAGCAATTGGCAGTGACCAAGTAAACAAATAAATAAATATGTTAATTAATTAATTAATTAATTAATTAATTAATTAATTAATTAATTGTTTATTAATAAGTAAGTAAATACAAAATAATTTTTTTTATTGCTGCCCCTCTGCGTCCGTGGCTGCTGCTGCTGCTGCTGCTGTTGCTGCTGCTGCTGCTGCTGCTGCTGCAGAAATCCGCTGAGCTGCTGCAGCACTGCGTCGCGAGCCTCTACAGCTTGCTGGGAGAAGCAGCAGCAGCAGCAGCAGCAGCAAGCAGCAGCTCTTTGGGTCTCCGTCTTGTCTTGTCGCAGCTGCTGCTGTTCTTAGCCCCCCTGTGCCCCAACAGCCAGCAGCAGCAGCAGCAGCAGCTGCTGCTGCTGCAGATGGATTCCCCGCCGCTGCCGCCCCCCACCCAGCAGCAGCCCCAGCAGCAGCAGCAGCAGCAGCAGCAGCAGCAGCAGCAAACTGCTTCAAATTTGTTGTCTGCAGTTTCCTTTGGTCTTGGATTTCCTTTTAAGGGTTTAGGGCCCCAAACTGTACCCTGTCCCTATGAGCTGCTGGTGGGGGGGGCCCCCGGGGGGCCCCCCTGGGGGCCCCCAGCAGCAGGGAGAGCAGCAGCAGCAGCAGCAGCAGCAAGACAAACCTACGTCTCCCTGCTGCCGCTGTGCCTTGCTGAGGGCCCTGGCAGCAACATGGCTTTGTTCTCCTCCAGCCAACTTTGCTGCTTCTTGCTGCTGCTGCTGCAGCTGCACGGGCCCCACGTGCTGCGCAGCAACTCGCAGAACTTCGTAAGGTTTGCTGCTGGAGATGCAGCAGCAGCAGCAGCAGCAGCAGCGGCGACGGGGGAAGAGCAGCAGCAGCAGCAGCAGCAGCAGCAGCAGCAGCAGGCGGCGCAGAGCTCCCACAGCAGCCTGTTGGCGTTCCCTAGCCCGCCCAAGCCGCAGCAGTCCGCAGCAACAGCAACAGCAGCAGCAGCAGCAGCAGCAGCAGCAGCAGCAGCAGCAGCAAGGGACGGGGCCCCCTTCGTCTCCGTGCGGCAGCTGTCTCTTGTTTGCTTCTCGCGGCTGCTCGAACTGTCTCCGCATGCGCGTTGCTGCTTCAAGAGAGAGTTGGAAAGTATGGAGCAGGCGCTGCTGCTGCTGCTGCTGCACTGCTACAGCAGCAGCAGCAGCAGCAGCAGCAGCAGCAAGAAGAAGAAGGGCTCCTTGACGTCGTGGCTCAAACACATGTGGAAGGCCGAAGAAGGAAACAAATTCTACGAACCAGACGGACGGCCAGCCAGGTAGCCAAACCCTAAACCCTAAACCCTAAACCCTAAACCCTAAACCCTAGGCTCCGGGCTCATCTAAAACCCCAATTGGGGTAATTGCTGTGTTCTGCAGCCTTCAGGGCGTTTCGAAGCAGGCTGTGGCTGTGGCTCATGCCGGCTGGAATTAGGGTTTGGGGTTTAGGGTTTTATTTAGGGTTTAGGGTTTAGGGTTTAGGGTTTGTGTTTGTTTTTCAGGGGCTTTTTCACCTGCTTGTGCCGCAGCAAAACTGTTGCTGCTGAGGAGCTGCTGCACTGCCAAGTTTTTGCTTCTCTTGCTGTTTGGGTGCTGCGCGTCTACACGCCCTACATAAATCGAGCAGCGTGAGGGTTTAGGGTTTAGGGTTTAGGGTTTAGGGTTTAGGGTTTAAGCTCTACGCTTCAGCATGAGACTCCAGGGTTTGAAGTAGTTTTTGCCACCAGTTCAGGTTGAACTTGCTAGCGCTCACGCTTGAATTCTAGGGTTTAGGGTTTAGGGTTTAGGGTTTAGGATTCAGGGTCTGGGGTTTGCGGTTTAGGGTTTAGGGTTTAGGGTTTAGGGTTTAGGGTTTAGGGTTTAGGGTTTAGGGTTTCTGCGCCCCAGGCAGGCCCGCGTGCGCGAAGAGGCCTTCTTTCGTTTGATGCACTTTGGGTTTCTTGATGAAGCAGCAACGCAGCAGCAGCAGCAGCAGCAGCAGCAGCAGGTGGCTGCGCAGCAGCAGCAGGTGGCTGCGCAGCAGCAGCAGCGAGGGCAGCAGCAACAGCAGCAACACGCGCCCGCGCAGCAGGAGGAGCGAGAGCAGCGGCTGCTGCAGCTGGCTGCGCAGCAGCAGGAGCGAGAGCAGCAGCAGCAGCAGCAGCAGCAGCAGCAGCAGCAGCAGCAGCAGCAGCAGCAGCTGTTGCAGCTTCCAAACCTATTTACGCGTTCTGTCTGCACTTACTGTCTCCGTCTGCTGCAGCAGGTGGAGCTGCTGCAGCAGCAGCAGCAGCAGCAGCAGCAGCCAGGCATCCCCGCTGCAGCGGATGCAGCTGCCTCCAGCGCAGCCCCCAGCAGCAGCAGCAGCAGCAGCAGCAGCAGCAGCAGCAGCAGCAGCAGCTTGATCCTGGGCCGGCAAGCCTCAATTGCTGCAGCAGAAGTCGAGCAGCAGCAGCTCGATGCTGCTGCTGTTGAGGCTTTGCGGCTGCTGTTTCTTTTGTCTCCTTGCGACGAAGATGTGGAGCAGCAGGCCCAAGCAGTCATCAGACGCGTAAACCCTAAACCCTAAACCCTAAACCCTAAACCCTAAACCCTAAGCCCTAACCGCTGTGCTCTAGGCGTTTCTCCCTTTACCTTTTACGGCGCTTCCGCGAGTGTGCGAGAAGCCGTTGCTCATACGCTTTGAGGTTTAGGGTTTAGGGTTTAGGGTTTAGGGTTTAGGGTTTAGGGTTTAGGGTTTAGGGTTTAGGGTTTGTACCACTGCGAGAATAGTGACTGCGAAGGCCTCCAGGTGGCGCTTCACGAGGGGCAGTTTGGAAGACAGCGCCCTGCAGCTGGCTGGACGCGCAGTTGCTGGGGGCCGGGGGCTGCAAGTGTTTTACTGGGCGTCTCTGCTGTGGCTGAGTCATGCTGCTGCTGCTGCTGCTGCTGCAGCACCTGCAGCAGCAGCAGCAGCAGCAGCACGAAACCCTCTTTTTCTCCTCGAGGGTTTCATAGAAGAAATGCTGCAGCAGCAAAAAACAAAAGGGTTTTGTCTCAGCCCCCTTTGCAGCGTTTATGCTGCTGCAGCACTGACCAACTCGCGGCAGCAAGTCCCGCCCCCAGTCCTCTTTCAGTAAACCCTAAACCCTAAACCCTAAACCCTAAACCCTAAACCCTAAGCCCTGGCAGCTCAGCCTTCGCAGTTTGCTTGCAGACTTTGAGAGCTGAGCTGCTCCGCTCTCGCGGCGCAGCTCGAAAAGATGGATTCAGTTTCTAGGGTTTAGGGTTTAGGGTTTAGGGTTTAGGGTTTAGAGGCTAGGGTTTAGGGTTTGGAGTGTCTGTACACCGCAGGTACTTCCCCTCCATTTTCATGTTGGCCGCATTTCACCCGCGCTCTGTGGGGTCTCTCTTGCGCTTCTTGATTCCCTCAATCGTAAACCCTAAACCCTAAACCCTAAAACCTAAACCCTAAACCCTAAACCCTAGAACGCTTAGGACCGGGGGTTTGCAGCATACTGCTTCTTGGCCCTTTTTTGCCGCGTCCCTGCCCGAATCATGCCTAGGGTTAGGGGTTGAGGCCAAGGGTGTGAGCTCTAGGGTTTAGGGTTTAGGGTTTAGGGTTTAGGGTTTAGGGTTTAGGGTTTAGGGTTTAGGGTTTAGGGTGGGGGTTTAGGGTTTAGGGTTTAGGGTTTAGGGTTTAGGGTTTAGGGTTTAGGGTTTAGGGTTTAGGGTTTATGCAGGGCGCGGGAAACACCCCCGCGTTGGTGAACAGTTTGTTGACTTCGCTGTGCAACATTTCGCCCTTCTTTAGGGTTTAGGGTTTAGGGTTTAGGGTTTTAGGGTTTAGGGTTTAGGGTTTAGGGTTTAGGGTTTAGCAGGTTGCGGGGGGCCCCTGCGCAGAGGTCTTTCACTCTCTACTTGACCTGCCCCTCACTGCAGCATTTTTAGAGCTGTGGGGCCCCCAGGGGCCCCCTGCTGCTTCTTGCTGCAGTTTGCTGCAGGCAGCAGCAAACTACCTCCTCAGAAAAAAAACAGGCAAACCCTAAACCCTAAACCCTAAACCCTAAACCCTGGGCTGGGTGCTGCGGCGGAGCCACCGCGGAGCAGCAGAAGACACTCAATGTATGGTTGTACTGCTGTTGCTGCTGCTGCTGTTGCTGCTGCTGCTGTTGCTGCTGCTGCTGTTGCTGCTGCTGCTGCTGCTGCTGCAGATAGTGCACCTGTGATGTGGGAGGGCCGGACTGAAGAGGACCTGCAGCGCTTGCTGCGGCTCTGCGAGTAACTAAACCCTAAACCCTAAACCCTAAACCCTAAACCCTTGCTGCCTAGCTCGTATTCCCAAAAAGCTCTTGAGACCTCTCAGTGCATGCTTTCATTAAGTCTACAGTCCCAGAGTCACGGCTGAAGAGTGGAAGTCTAGGGTTTAGGGTTAGGGTTTAGGGTTTAGGGTTTAGGGTTTAGGGTTTAGGGTTTAGGGTTTGCGGCTTGTGCAGAGGGCTGGCTGCAACCCCGAGGGTTTCAGCTGTATGTACAGTTGTGCCCGGCTGTCTTGAAGTCCTCATTAGAGAAGTGCTGGCGTCTCCCAACCCTAGAGCTAGAAGTAAACCCTAAACCCTAAACCCTAAACCCTAAACCCTAGGTAAACCCTAAACCCTACCCAAACCCTAAACCCTAGTTAAACCCTAAACCCTGAAGCGGGGTGCCTGCGCATTCCGTTAAATTTGACTCCAAAGCCTTTTCTGAAGCCCCATCCAAGATGTCTAGCGGCGAGCGCTTCAGGGTTTAGGGTTTAGGGTTTAGGGTTTAGGGTTTAGGGTTTAGGGTTTGTGCGTGTTTTGTGGTTGCCTCAGACCAGCTCTTTAGGGTTTTGTTGTTCCGCTTCTCCTTATTGTTTCCTCTAGGGTTTTTTGTGGGGCGGTTTGTCAAGCAGGCTGTTGCTGCTGTTTGCAAATTGCTGCAGCAAACCCCAGACCTCCTAGTGCGTGCGAGGGTTTAGGGTTTAGGGTTTAGGGTTTAGGGTTTAGGCATGGGGGCCGACGCCAGTTGCGCGGGTCTGGGCGCAACTCCCAGCACTGAGACAGGAAGTGGAATTTAGGGCCTAGGGTTTGGGGTTCACAGGGTTTAGGGTTTAGGGTTTAGGGTTTAGGGTTTAGGGTTTAGGGTTTTTGCTGCTGCAGCTGCACCAGCAGAAGCAAATAATCAAAGCCATTTACAGCCACGCGAACCCCGAGGGGGCCCCCCTAGCTGAAGCTCTTTGCTGGGGTGTGGGGGCCCTCCTGACCCCCTCGCTGCTGCAGCAGCAGCAGCAGCAGCAGCAGCAGCAGCTGCAGCAGCAGCAGCAGCTGCTGCTGCTGCACCAGCAACAGTGGAAGCAGCAGGAAGCTTGTTCCTTCCGCCCAGCCGACGCAAGTTCAAACTTTAGACTCAAACCCTAAACCCTAAACCCTAAACCCTACCCCCCGTTTAGTCTGGTCACACAGACCCAGCCCTCAGGGTTTAGGGTTTAGGGTTTAGGGTTTAGGGTTTGGGGTTTTCCCGCAGGTAATATCTGGGTACTTCTGCGCACTTGAGTCTGTAGCCTACGAGGCCTTGGGGGCTGGGGGGCCCCCCGAGGGGCCCCCCATTCTCTTTGAGCCTCCTTGGGGGCCCCCGGGGGGCCCCCCAGCTGTGGGGGCCCCCCTAGCTGCTGGTGGCCCCCCGTCTGCTGCTGCTGCAGCTGCGGGTAATAGAGGCCCAGCAGCAGCAGCAGCAGCAACGGAAGCAGCAGCAGCAGCAGCAGCAGCAGCAGCAGCAGCAGCACGGCAAGGGGGCCTCCGCGTGCCGCCTAGTGGGGGGGCCCCAAGGGCCCCCTTGGGCCCCTCCTCCCGTCCTGCACCCACTGACGGAGATCAAGGAGGTACAAAGGTTTAGGGTTTAGGGTTTAGGGTTTAGGGTTTGGGGTTTAGGGTTTAGGGTTTGGGTAGGGGCTAGAGTTTGAGGATTCTTTTGAGTGCTTATTTGCCTCAGAACTGCCTTCGGGACAGAGCCCCACAGCAACGCCTGCTGCTGCTGCTCCTGCTGCTGCTGCTGCTGCTGCTGCTGCTCCTACTGCTGTTGCTGCTTCTGCTGCTGCTGCTGCTGAGGGGCCCCCTCCCTCCTTGGTGTGCGTCGCGGTGACTGCACTGACGCAACTAGGTACGCTTTCTTAAACCCTAAACCCTAAACCCTAAACCCTAAGTGAGTGAGGGCCTTTGATAACGTCGGCGAACTCGAGGGGGGCACTGATACCAGATTTAGGGTTTAGGGTTTAGGGTTTAGGGTTTAGGGTTTATGCGCCTGTCGCTGCGTGGGCCTGCTGCTCTACATTATCATCGCAAGGAGACAAAAGGAGCAGCAGCAGCAGGGCCTCAGCAGCAGCAGGGTTTAGGGTTTAGGGTTTAGGGTTTGGGGTGAGGTTTTGCGTGCGGTGTCTGCCCAGCGCTTAGCTTTCCACCGTTGAGGCCTCGCACAGTTTTGTGTCTCAGCTCTGTAAGTTTAGGGTTTAGGGTTTAGGGTTTAGGGTTTAGGGTTTGGAAGCGAAGCTTGTGGGTGGGAGTTTAAGGCAGTGGGATTTAGGGTTTAGTTATAAATCTCGTGAGGACTAGGGCTTGGGGTTTAGGGTTTAGCGCTCGATATTTAGACACTCAGACGTTTAGGGTTTAGGGTTTAGGGTTTAGGGTTTGGAGAGGGGCTTATCATATTATATTTCGAGTTGGATAAAACATTTTTTGGGGAATTTAGAAAAATAATTTGGCAATAAATGAAAAAGAAACAATCCAGAAATAAAGCAGAATAAAAAGCATTCGAAATAAAAGTGAAATGCCTTAAAGGCGCATTTGCAAATGCGCAGGCTGCATGCAGTTCAGGTGTATGTACACCTGCGAGCTGGTTTTGAAATTCGAAGCAAATGGCTTTTTTAAGGCCAAAAGTGCCGGGTTTTTTGCGGGAAAATAAAATAATTATAATTAAAACATTTTGTTGCATCAAATGCCCTTTATTTGCATTCATTTCCCTCATTAAAAGTGCAAAAATTAAAAGAGTGCCCGCATGCAAATTGCAGCGGCGTGAGCCGAGCTGTACATACACCCCAGCGGGAGCGCATGCGCGGCTCTTTTCTTGAAGTGGAACGAATCAGCAAATAAATAAAAAGTCACTTTTTAGAAAATAGATTTATTAACTGCAAATAATGAAAAAAAAGTGCCTTTTTGTGCAAAATTCTCCTCTTTTTTCCGTTTATTCACGTAAATTGCATGCAGGCGAAAAGACAGTACATGCATTCTTTCTTTCCGTGCATTCAACTTGAAAAACAAACAAACAAACAACACAAACAAACAAAATAAATAAATAAATAAATAAATAAATAAATAAATAAATAAATAAATAAATAAATAAATAAATAAATAACAAAGATAAATAAATAATAAAAGCTGCACTTAATGGGCTTTGAAGGCAAAAGTTTGGACCCAAAAAGCGAAAACGGCTTCTGCGATTTGCTGCTTCTGGGGTGTACGTACAGCTCAGGGCCCAAGTCCAGGGGGCCCCCTGGGGGCCCCTTTTGCTTCGAATTAATTTTTCTTTTTCTCTTTTGAAAGATCCTCCGCAAAGCCAAACAGCAGTGGCTTTGGGGGAGGCCCGGGGGCCCCTCTTTTCTCCTTGGTGGGCTTTTAAGTTTTTTATTTTGGGATTTCTTTTTCTTTTTTGTTTTTATTTTATTGCATTTGTTTTGCGCTTTTGTTCCTCTTTGTGGCGCCTGCCACCGCTGTCTGCTGCTGCTGCTGCTACTGCTTCGCTTGCTGCTGCTGCTGCTGTTAGTTTTGCTGCTGCTGCTTCTGTTGCTGCTGCTGCTGCTGTTAGTTTTGTTGCTGCTGCTTTTGTTGCTGCTGCTGCTGCTGCTTCTAGGCTTTGGAATCTGCTGCGCCAAGGCCAAGAGACCCTCTCGCAAGACGCGGGGGGCCCCCAGGGGCCTCCAGGGGCCCCCAAAGGTAATTTAGTCCCCTTTTTTGCATGCACTGGGGGGCCCTTGGGAGCTTTGGGCCTAGCAGCAGCAGCAGCAGCAGCAGCAGCAGCAGCAGCAGCAGCAGCAGCCTGGGAGGGGCTGTTCATCTCTTGCGTTTGCGGTGCAGCTCAGGGGCCCCTGGGGGCCCCCGCAGAAGCAGAGACGGAAGCTGCATGCAGCTCCACAGGCTTGCGAAGAAACTCAAATGCAGCAGCAGCAGCAGCAGCAGCAGCAGCAACAGCAGCAGCAGCAACAGGGGAAGGGGGTGCAGTTGCAAGGGGCATCCTGCAGCGGCTCAGGGGCTGCCCTTCAAATTTGGGGCGCCATCGAAGTTAGCTGCTAAACCCTAAACCCCAAACCCTAAACCCTAAACCCTCAACTTCATGTTTTGATGCCCGCTTTGGAGACCTCTATTGCACGCGAGCAACCACAGCAGCAGCAGCAGCAGCAGCAGCTGCAAATGCTGCAGCAGCAGCAGCAGCAAGAACAGTACAGCCTGTCGCAGCTTTGCCGCGAGAAGCCACTAGGAGCACTGGAGTTTAGACTTTAGGGTTTAGGGTTTAGGGTTTAGGGTTTGGAGTTTGGGGAATCAAACCAATGCTGGTTTGCTGCCGCCGCAAGAAGCAGCTGCAGCAGCTTTCGCCGCTGCGGTGTACGTACACCGCAGAGTTGGCCTGCGCGGCTTTTCTTTTTCGTAATTATTCTTTCATTTTCTTTATTTCATTTATTCTTTTCTGTTCTTCATTTAATTAAATTTATTCTTTCCTTTTGTTTCAGCTTTTGTTTGTTAATTATTTGAGCTGCAAAAGGCGCTTTTTTTTCAAAAAAGTGGTTAAAGACAAAAGACAAAAGAAAACTTGGGGGGGGGTGGGGGGCTCTTTCTGTGAGGTCCAGTGGACCATTTTTTAATTAAAGGTTTTGTCTCGCTTTGCTCTTTATGGATTTCCAAAAGAAAAAGAAATAAAAGACTTTTATTTGGCAAATTTAAAAGAAAAACAGTCTTTGGAATTTGCTGCATGCGCTGCTGCGCCGAGGCGTTTTGCAAGTTCTGCACTGGGGCGGCGGCGCGAGTGGTTCTCGACTTTGCGGGAAGTAAAGCTGAAAATGGATTAAAAAGGAAACAAATAAAAGGAAATAAATGCAAATAGTTTCCGAGAAGTCCTTTTGAAGAAGGAAATGGGAGTTTCTGAGAAGATCGCCGCGGCCGACACCCGGAGAGCGGCGGGCAGCCCGCGGAGGGAAACTGCGGCGAAAAAGAAAACTTGGCGCGCCAAAAGACGCAAAAACAAATGAAATATCGGAAACTTATTTCGAATTTGCGCCAAAGTCCGAAAATTGGAAGCTTTTCAAAGAAGTGGCGAAGTGGTTTCGCCTCCAGGTTGTTGCTGGCTATCCGACCAGCGGCTTCCGAGGTGTACAGACACCTCGTGCTGGCCGCGCGGACCCCCGCGATCTTCCGCGTTGCCGCTCACAAATTATTCTGCAAAAACTTCTGCACAAATAATTTAAAATTTGCAGTTTCGGAGAGCCAATTTTTTCCGAAAAGGGCTCAAAATCGCAGCGGATCGGGTGACTGCGCGCCGCGCGAGCCGCAGCAGCGGGCTCTTCACTCTGGCGGTCATTCGCGTCTTAAATTGCTTTCTGAGGACTTGAAAACTTTTTTTTGATTTAATTTTTTACTTTTGAGTTCTTTTTTCGCGCTTTTTCCGCTTTGCAGCTCCCGGCAGACCCCAGCGGCTCGCGCCGCAGCCACGGGAGAAACTGCAGCGCCTCGGCTCTGCTTCTGTGCGCCTGAGGGCCTCTGCGCGCAGCAGAAGCCTCTTCTGCTGCAGTTGCTGCTGCAGCTGCTGCTGCAGTTGCTGCTGCAGTTGCTGCTGCAGTTGCTGCTGCAGTTGCTGCTGCTGCGGCTGCCTTCGGCGCCGCCAGAAGGCGTCGGCGGCGCGGGGATGCGCGCAGAGTAGCTGGTGGCTGCAGCAGCTCTTCCGGGGCTCTGCTTTCCCCCCTTGCTGCTCCCTCCGCGCATGCAGCAGCAGCAGCAGCAGCAGCAGCAGCAGCAGCAGCAGCAGCAGCAGCAGCCGCAGCAGCAGCGGCCATGACGAGCCCGTACATGGTCTCGCGCCCGATTTACGGGTGCCCGCTTTCGCAGGGGCCCCCCGTGACGTTCGCGTCGCTGGGGCCCCCAGGGGCCCCCCTGGGGCCCCCAGGGGCCCCCCTGGGGCCCTCCTGGGCCCCCCTGGGGCCCCCGGGGGCCCCCGGGGCCCCGGGGGCCCCCCTGCTGGGGGTCCCCAGCGGGGGCCCCCGGGGCTCCCTGGGGCCCCCGGCGCTGGTTCCTTGGGCGCGAGGGCCCCCTGCAGCAGCAGCAGCAGCCGGCAGCAGCAGCAGCAGCAGCAGCAGCAGCTGGGAGAAGCTGTCGAGCCTGCGGAGCAGCCCCGGAATAATAATGCTGCTGCTGCAGCTGCTGCTGACGAACTCTTTGTTTGCTTCTGTGGGGCGCTGCGACTTCAACTTTGCGGTGTACCTGCTGGGGTACCACTTGTGGTGTATAGACAGCTGCTGCGCAAGTCGCGCTGCGCTGCAGCGGCTGCTGCGCAGCGCGCAGCAGCTCGCAGTGCTGCTGTCTTTGTCATCTTTTGCGGACATTTTATTTCTTTTCGTGGCTTTTTCCACTTGGACTTGCGAAACCCCAAACCCTAATTCGTGTTTTCCAGACCCCCAGGACCTCCAGGTCCGCTGGGCCCTCGCCGCGCACGCCTGGGCCCTCGGACTCTCCCTCCTCAACCTCCTCCTCAAGGTCCCTAGGGTTTAGGGTTTAGGGTTTAGGGTTTGGGGTTTGGGGGCGGCAGCGCTTGCTGGGGACGGCGCGGCGGGGAGGGCTTGGGGTTTGGGGGGCTTCGCGACTCCGGGGAGGGTTTAGGGTTTAGGGTTTAGGGTTTAGGGTTTGGGGGCTTCGGGGAGGGTTTAGGGTTTGCGGGAAGCACTGCGTCGCGGTTGCACCGATGCAGGGGACTTCAGTCACTCAGGGGCTAGCTAGGGTTTAGGGTTTGGGGTTTAGGGTTTAGGGTTTGGGGTTTAGGGTTTAGGGTTTGGGGTTTAGGGTTTAGGGTTTAGGGTTTGGTTTGTGAACAGGTGCTCGTAATCTTTCTGAGCTTCTCGTGGGTGCAGCAGCAGAGTGAGCCAAACCCTAAACCCTAAACCCTACACCACCGCAGCGTCTCTAGACCTCTCGCCACGCTCTGCAGTGGGGTTAGGGTTTAGGGTTTAGGGTTTAGGGTTTAGGGTTTGGGGTTTCTGTTCAGGGAGAGTCCTGGGCCTAACGAGCAGCATGGGCACGGCGATGTCGCCCCCTCAGGCGGCGCCTCTGACTATGTGCGACTAAACCCTAAACCCTAAACCCTAAACCCTAAACCCTCGCGAGGGTTTGTCGGCAGCGGCGCAAGGAAGGCTTCTTCCTAGATTCAGCTAAACCCTAGCTAGGGTTTAGGGTTTCGTTTGCATCAAAAAACTCCGGCCGGGGCGGCTGGGCCTAAACCCTAAACCCCCGGATAACTTTTGCATCAGGTGTCCGCGCACGCAGGGATTAGGGTTTAGGGTTTAGGGTTTAGGGTTTAGCGCGGACTAGTGCAGCAAATCGAAGCCGCCGATGCAGCAAGGAAAAGCCAACCACCGAAATCAAATAAACCCCTCCCAGGTGTACAGACACCCCAACTAATCCCCTCAAATGCAACAAAAGGGACAAACAAATAAAACCCTCCAACCACTTCTGGGGCCCCCCGACATCTTGGGGGCCCCCCGACATCTTGGGGGCCCCCCGACATCTTGGGGGCCCCCCGACATCTTGGGGGCCCCCAGCAGGTCTTGGGGGCCCCCCCGAGATCTTAGGGGCCCCCACAAGGTCTTGGGGGGCCCCACGACATCTTGGGGGCCCCCCAGACATCTTGGGGGCCCCCCAGACATCTTGGGGCCCCTAAGACCTCCTGGGGTTCAGCTCCTAGGGGCCCCCAAGTGTACCCCCAGGGGCCCCCTGGGGGCCCCCCTGGGGGCCCCCCCCATCGCGGGGCCCCTAGGGGCCCCTAAGGCCTCCCGGGGGCCCCCAAGATCTGCCGGGTGCCCCCCCCAGTCTTTTGGGGCCCCCAGTACCCTTTGGGGGCCCCCCAGTACCCTTTCAGGGCCACCAGTACCCTTTGAGGGCCCCCAGTACCCTTTGGGGGCCCCCAGTACCCTTTGGGGGCCCCCAAAGGGCACTGGGGGCCCCCAGTACCCTTTGGGGGCCCCCCGAAGGGCCCCTCAAAGGAGCCCCGGGAGAGGGCCATTGTTGGTTTGCTGCTGCTGCTCCAAAAGAGCAGCAGCATCTTTGCTGCTGCTTGCATGCGGCGCAGCTGCCCCGCCCGCGTCACTGTTGGGCCACTCTTCTGCTGCTGCTGCTGCTGCTGCTGCTGCTGCATTGGGCGTTCCCCCCCCCTGCTGCTGCTGCTGCTGCTGCTGCTGCTGCTGCTGCTGCTGCTGCTGCTGCTGCTGCTTGATCTTTCTCTTCAACTCCTCAGTCTCCTCCCGCACTTGTCTTTCTATTTCTTTGTCTTTATTCCATTCGCAGTTCGCAGCATCGAAGGGCCCCAGCAGCTCCGGCAGCGGCAGCAGGTTCAGGGGGGCCCCCGGGGGGCCCCCCGGGGGGCCCCCTGGGGGGCCCCCCAGGGGGCCCCCCAGGGGGGCCCCCCCTTGGGGGCCCCCCGGGGGGCCCCCAAGGGGGGCCCCCCCGCTGAGCCCCCAGTGCTCTCCTTCCTCTCCCAAATCAAGTAAGTCTGCCTCCGCTCCTACGACTGGTGCTGCTGCTGCTGCTGCTGCTGCTGCGTCCTGCGCAGCCGCAGCAGGAGCAGCAGCAGCAGCAGCAGCAGCAGCAGCCGCGTCTGGGGGCCCCTCGCTGCCGAAGCTCAGCAAATCCTCAAGGGGCCCCAGGGGGCCCCCTTTGCCTTGCTGGGGGCCCCCCGTGTCTTCTGCGGGGTCGGGCGCTGTGGAGGAGCCTGCAGCGGGAGCTTCTGGTGCAGCCTTGCTGCTGCTGCTGCTGCTGCTGCTGCTGCTGCTGCTTCCGTTGCTGCTGCTGCTGCTGCTGTCTTTGTCTGTGCCCTGCTGCAGCTGCCCGTCGCCTCCTTTGAGGCTCTCCTTTTCCGCGTCTTTGCTAAAGCGCCCTGCGTCCCCGCCGCTGCTGCTGCTGCTGCTGCTGCTGCTGCTGCTGCTGCTGCTGGAGGCGCCTGAGGCGGCCGCTGGCGAGCAGCAGCGCAGCAAGCCGCTTGCTGCGCTGCTGGCAGCTGCTGCGGAGCTGCTTGTTCAGCAGCAAGTGCTGCTGCAGCGGCTGCAGCACATTAAAAAGTAAATCTCTTTTGAATCTGCTGAAGACAGCGTGTGGGGCGTCGGCCCGGGCGATGCGGTGTACAGACTCCCGGTAGCAGCAAACATCCCGGGATATGAAAAAGTCGGACTTTTTGGAAAGGGTTTTGACTGCTGCTTCGCTGAGGACTTCGAGGCTGCAGCAGAGGGTTTGGAAACCCTCGAGACAAACCCTAACTCCCCTTTCTAGGGTTTGGAGGGCGCTGTCGTACTGCTGCAGGTCCCGCACCATCCCCTCAAACACGGGGTCTTCACCGCTGCTGCTGCTGCTGCTGCTGCTGCTGCTGCTGCTGCGCTGCAGCCGCTCCGCCCAACTCGACAGCTCCTGCTTCAGCTGCTGCAGCGCCTCCTCCACGCCCGCCATCCCGCAAACCCTAAACCCTTCAAACCCTAAACCCTAAACCCTAAACCCTAAACCCTCGGCAAGAAGAACGACGCCGAAGCCGCCAGCCGCCGAGACGCCGCAGCCGCTGCACGTACTACACCCAAACCCCGAAAGACAGACCAAACCCTCACGCAAACCCTAACGCAAACCCTAAACCCTAAAAAAGCGCTGCAGCAAACCACAAACCACAAACCCTCCTCAAACCCTCGCCAGCCAGCCCCCGCAGCTGCTGCTCCTGCTGCTGCTGCTCCTGCTGCCACCGCGCAGGGCTGCGCCGCAATCGATGCAGCCGCCAACAACCCGCACCCTAAACCCTAAACCCTAAACCCTAAACCCTAAACCCTAAACCCTCCTCCACCCTTTCTCCACTCAATCCCCCCGCCCTATCCGCATGCAACCCGCCTACCTCGCCAAACCCTAAACCCTAAACCCTAAACCCTAGGAGCGCTAGCGCCGCTCCTCCCAAACCCTAATCTCACTCTCTCTGCGCCACATTCCCCAGAAACGCAACCACCAAAACAACCCAGCCACGCAAACCCTAGCCTAAACCCTAAACCCTAAACCCTAAACCCTAAACCCTAATGGCGACGCAACGCCGCTCCTCCGCACCTCCCACCCGCACACCACCGGCCACCGCGAGCCTTCGCCGCCGACTCTAAACCCTAAACCCTAAACCCTAAACCCTAAAACCTCCGAGACGGCTGCTAAACTGAACTTTTAGTGCCAAATTTAGAGTCTTCAACAAACCCCCGAAAACATGGAAGGTTCGCCCTACCTCGAGGGGCCCCCCGGGGGCCCCCAAGGGTTTAGGGTTTAGGGTTTAGGCTCCCCAACGAACCCACAAGGGGCCCCCAAAAGGCCCTCAAAGGGGCCCCAAGGGGCCCCTTGGCCCTCAAAGGGGCCTCAAGGGGCCCCCAGGGGGCCCCCAAGAGGGGCCCCAGGTGACTTCGGGGGGCCCCCTCCTGTAACAACCCAAGAGGGCCCTCAGGTACCCTCTTAGCCCTGGGGGCCCCTGGGGGGGCCCCTAGGGGCCCCAGGGCTAAAAGGGTACTAAAGACCCCTAACCCCAGGACCCTTTCAGGGCCCCTCTGGGGGGCCCCCGAGGGGCCCCTAGGGGGGCCCCTGCTACGGACCGCCTTTCTGGGGAGGCGCAGATGGCGAGAACTAAACCCTAAACCCTAAACCCTAAACCCTAAACCCTCGAAATTGCATATTTGGTTGCCATGGGGCAAAAACGCCTTTTCTTTTTGCTTATTTCCAGCAGCAAGTAAATGTGGAAAGGAAATAAAAATAAAAAATAAAAAAAGAAAAATAAAAGAAATAAACAAATCCAAAAAACGCAAATAAATGCATGCGCTGCAGCCTGCAAGTGGCAATCTCCTTCGAATTTATTAATTTTAATTTTAATTTTAATTTTAATTTCAATTTTAACTTTAATTTTAACTTCTTTTTGTAGTAATATTTATTTATTGCTTTTTCGGGTTTTACACTTTTCCAAAGAGATCCATTTTGGAGGCACTTGTGGTGGCCCAGTAGGTCGGTTGTCACTGCTTAGGGTTTAGGGTTTAGGGTTTAGGGTTTGTGGGCGGGCTTTGGAGTCAAAGTGCTCATTGAATTCAACTGAAAGCAGCCAAGTGCATGCATTTGCATGCATGCACTTGCATGCAAATGCATGCACTTGCATGCATGCAAATGCATGCATGCACTTGCCTGCATGCATGAAAATGCATGCACTTGGCTGTTTGCTGCTTCAAAGAAAGACGAAAGTGCAGCTCGGGGAGCCCGGAAATAAAAAATAAAATAAATAAAATAAGAAAGTGCACAAAATAAAATAAAAAGGAAATAAAATAATCGAAGAAATCAAAAAGAACAAAAAGAAGAAAAAAGCGCCGGCGCACGAGCTGTCTGTACACCCCACGCCTCCGCCGCGCAACAAAAAAACTCAAACTTGAGGTGTACGTACACCTCAGCAGCCCTAGCCCCTGGCCCCTCCCCTTTCTTGGGGCCTCCTTTCCACAGGGGCCCCCAGGGGCCCCAGGGGCCCCAGGGCCCCCAGGGGCCCCCGGGGCCCCGGGGGCCCCAGGGGCCCCCGGGGCCCCAGCGGGGCCTGCACTACGGCGCCCAGGGGGGCCCCCAGGACGGCTCTGGGGGGGCCCCCCGGGGCCCCCGGGGCCCCC
>NW_013654370.1:5000-10000 GCF_000499385.1 Eimeria necatrix
CAGGAAAAGCAGCAGGGAGGCGTTCGCCTTGTGCTGCCTGCTGCTGTGTCCTCTTTGAGGGCTCAGGAACCTCTTGCTGCTGCTGTTGCTGCTGCTGCTGCGGTTGCTGCTGCTGCTGCTGCTGCTGCATACCATGCTCTGCTGCTCTTAGTTGTCGTTGCTGTTGTGGTTGCTGCTGCTGCTGCTGTTGCGTGCGCAGCACTCGACGTTCCGCAATTGAGTTTGTGCTGTTCTTTTGCTGCACCAGGGGCAGCACCTGCTGCAGCCCCTGCTGCAGCCCCTGCTGCAGCCCCTGCTGCTGCTGTTGCTGCTGCTGCTGCTGTGGCTGCCTATTATTGGTTTGACCCACTAGAATGGCCAGCCTAGGAGTGTCTGCATCGCTGTGACTTTGCGTAGCTCTTTGCTGCGGCGACAGTTGCTGCTGCAGCAGCGGCGGCTGCAGGGGCCACTGCTTCTGCTGCTGCTGCTGCTGCTGCTGCTGCTGCTGCTGCTGCTGCTTCAGCTGCCTGTAAGCTGGAGAAAGCTGAAGCATGCTCTTCTCTCTCTTCAAAGAATCTGCTGCTGATCTCAGCGGCGCCGGGGAGGGCGAAGTGTCTCTTAAAGGTCTCCTGGAGGGGCAGCAGAAGCCCTGCAGCACTTCTTCAGCATTGCCCCTTTTGAAGAGTTCTGGCTGCTGCTGCTGCTGCTGCTGCTGCTGCTGCTGCTGCTGCTGCTGCCGTAAAGGGAGAGATGTGCTTGGCACTGCCATTGGCGGCTCGGCCGTTGTGCTGCTGCTGCTGTCGACATTGGAAGCAGAAGTTTGCCAGGAGCTTGCTGTCGTGCTGCTGCTGCTGCTGCTTCTGTTCTTGCTGCTGCTGCATCTGTTCTTGCTGCTGCTGCTTCTGTTCTTGCTGCTGCTGCCGGCGCTTCTGTCTTTGGAGCCTGCGTCGCTGCTGCCTTCGCTGCTGCTGACAGAGCAGTCAGTTCGTTCACACCTGTAGGCCGCCGTACGCTGCTGCTGCTGCTGCTGCTGCTGCTGCTGCTGCAGCTGCTGCCGCTGCTGCCGCAAACCAATAACAGCCACTCTATTCCCTTCGTCTGCGCCCTCCTCTATCCTTTCATTTCGAGTGTTGCTCCTTCTCCAGCTGGCACCGGCGCCGCTCTGCCTGCTGCTGCTGCTGCTGCTGCTGCTGCTGCTGCTGCTGCTGCTGCTGCTGCTGCTGCTGCTGCTGCTGCTGATTCTGACAATGGACTCTATCTCATCCAAGACCTGGATCCAAGTAGTTCGACAAGGCTTCATGAGAAGTGCAGCGCGGCAGTCTTGCTGCAGGAGTCCCAGGCCTTTGAGGACGGGCAGCACGAGCCCCCAGTAGTTTGCTGCCGCTGCTGCTGGAGCTGCTGCTGCTGCTGCTGCTGCTGCTGCTGTTGCTGAGGGAGGGTAGAAGCCGTAGGAGACCAAGTGCCGCAGCAAGTAGAGGCCTGCAGACACACAGCAGCAAAAGAAGCTGCATTTATGAAGACTCAGCAGCAGCAGCAGAAGCCACAAGAGAAAATAAAAAGAGACATTTTAAGGTTTTTTTGTATCATTTTGCTGCTGCCGGCGCCTCGGGCTGTCTATCTCCTTGCTGCTGCTGCTGCTGCTGCTGCTGCTGCTGCTGCTGCTGCTGCGGGGGAGCCGGAAAAGGAGAAGCAAATGGCAGTCTAAGTGGGGGGTTTGGCTGTTTTCTGTGGAGGAGAGTTTGCAAATAATGTGAAATAAATGCAAAATAAAAGAATTTGATTTTATAAATTGAAGTTTGAAGAAGTTTAAAAAAGATCTTTTTGCTGTTACCTGATTTGAGACCCTCAGGGCCCCTCTCGGGGGGAGGCACTCCCAGCTGCTGCCACAGCCGCTGCTCCACCATCAAGCGGCCGCAGCGGGCCGTTTCTAGCGCGCGTTTTTGCTGCAGCAGCAGCAGCAGCTGCTGCTGCTGCTGCTGCTGCAGCTGCTGCTGCCCCTGCTGCAGCGTCCTCATGCTGCAAGCAGTGCCGCCGTCTCTCCTGCTGCCTCTGCCTCAGATTACAGCCGCTGCTGCTGCCTCTGCTGCTGCTGCTGCCGCTGCTGCTTCTGCTGCTGCTGCTGCTGTTTCCTGATCTGTCTGTACACTGCGTCTGCCGCCAGGTCCTACTGCGGGTCCTTCCCTGGTCTCCATGGCCGGCTTGAAATGAAGTAAAAGACGCAAAATGGCATTTGTTTGAATTAAATAAATTAAAAAGGAAATTAATTATACTGGCAAAGACACTTTAACGAAAAGTTGCCTCTGCAGCATCTCCCGGGCTCTGGGCGCGGTCTGTCTGTGGACCTCTGAGCTGTCGATACACCGGAAATAGACCTTCTGCACCTTCATCTGCAGCCGCGATCATTCATTTATATTTTATTTTCCATAAAAATGCTTTATAAAGGGGTAAAAGTCCTTATCCACCGCTGCTTTATCCCCTTGTCTTTGGCTAGCCCCCAGATTGGCCGCAGCAGCAGCAGCTGCAGCTCTTTGGGGGGCCCCAGGGCACCCCTGAGGGGCCCTCGCGCCATTTTGCCTCTCAATCTTCCTAAATAAACATAATTAAATAAATTAAAAGCTTTAGTTTTCGACGCTGCGCAGCCAGTGCCACTGTTTTGGCGGCGACGGCCACCCGGGGGCCCCCCGAGGTGACCCTGGCTATGAGAAGGGGCCCCAGGGGGCCCCGCTGGGGCCCCTACACATTTGTTAGCAGCTCAGGGGCCCTAGGGGGGCCCCCGAGAATATAAAGAACTCCCAATTCTCCCAAAGGGGCCCCTCAGGGGTCACCGGAGGGTTTGTGGCATTCCATGGGGGCCCCCCGGTGTCCACAATACACTCAGTTGCAGGACGGCCCCTGCAGCGCTTGGGGCCCCTGGGGGCCCCCTAAGGGGGCCTCCCTAAGAGGGCCTCCTAAGGGGGCCCCCTTAGGGAGGCCCCCTTAGGGCCCTAAGGGGGCCCCCTAAGGGGGCCCCCTTAGGGGCCTGCTGCAGCCCCAGCTAGGGTACTAGGGCCTGGGCCTCTAGTGGCTTTGTGGGGCACACAGAAGCTGCCCTCAGTCCCACTGCCCCGGGCAATTCCCCAGGCAAACTCAAAGCCCCCAAAAGCTCCAGGGGGCCCCCAAGGGGGGCCCCCGGGGCCCCCAGGAGGCCCCAGAGAGCTCCCATCAAACTGCCTTGGGGGCCACTGAGGCAGCAAGGGGCCCCCAAGGGGCCCCTGAGTCAACAAGGGGCTCCAAGGGGGCCCCTGAGACAACAAGGGGCCCCACGGGGACCATCACGGGGCCCCAAGGGGCCCCCAGGGTGCCCCTGAGGGCGTGAGGGGCCCCACGGGGGCCCCTCAAGCCAGAGGGGTCCCCTTGGGGCCCCTCCGGGGCTGTGGAGGGACTTGCACGGGGTGGGGGCCCCTCGGCAGCCCCCTGAGGGGCCCCCCCGGGGCCCTAGGGGGCCCCCACAGGGGCCCCCCGGGGCCCTAGGGGGCCCCCTCAGGGGCCCCCCGGGGCCCTAGGGGGCCCCCTCAGGGGCCCCCCGGGGCCCCAGGGGTCCCCCTCAGGGGCCCCCCGGGGCCCCAGGGGGCCCCCGAGGCGCTTCGTTTTGCTGCGAGTTTGGGGCCTTTTGGGTGGGGGCGGGGGGCGGGGGCCTCCCGCTATAAGCTTTGAGAACTTCGAGTTGTTCTCTTATTTTGTTGCAGAGCTGCAAAGTGGCCAGCAAAGTGTCCCGCAGTTCGGCCTCGCGGCGGGCTATTTCCTCTGCAGAGAGCGAAGTGCGCGCCCGGTGCTGCAGCAGCAGCAGCAGCAGCAGCAGCAGCAGCAGCAGCAGCAGCAGCAGCAGCAGCAGCAGCAGTGGCAGCAGCAGCAGTGGCAGTGGCTGAGAGGTTGAGCTGCGGCTGCTGAGACTCTTCTCATGGAAAAGGGCAGAGCAGAGAAAAGCGATGAATTCAGGCAGCATGCAAGTGACAAAGAATGCAGCTGCGGTTTAGGGTTTAGGGTTTAGGGTTTAGGGTTTAGGGTTTAGGGTTTAGGGTTTAGGGTTTAGGGTTTAGAAATACCGAAGGAGGAGCCGCTCCAATGCCTGGAAACACCACTCTGTACTTTCTGTAGAGTCGAGGGTATTCATAGGAAATAAACACCTGAGACGCACAGAAAGCTGCTGCTGCTGCTGCTGCTGCTGCTGCTGCTGCTGCTGCTGCTGCTGCTGCTGCTCTTGTTGCTGCAGCTAGTGTTGCTGCGGCGGCATCTACTGTTGCTGCTTCTTTTGCTGCGGGACTGGCGTCTCCCAGTGGCTTTCGCTCTGCATTTTCTGCTGCTGCCCCTTGCTTTGCTGCCGCAGCAGCAGCAGCAGCAGCTGCTGCTGCTGCAGCTGCTGCTGCTGCAGCAAAGCAAGGGGCAGCAGGCCACTGGGCAGCAACTGTTCCTACTCTTCAGCTGCTTCTGCAGAAACCCTAAACCCTAGCCCTAAACCCTAAAACCTAAACCCCACCCTTGGCCCCCGCTAGACTCGTCCCTATCCCCTGCCGCCGCAAACCCTAAACCCTAAACCCTAAACCCTAAACCCTAAACGCTAAACCCTGAACACGAAACCCTAACCGAAACCCCAAACCCTAAACCCTAAACCCTAAACCCCAAACCCTGAACTCGAAACCCTAACCGAAACCCCAAACCCCAAACCCTAAACCCTAAACCCTAAACCCTAAACCCTCGGACCTGCATGGGGATTCGTTTGATGAGTTTGTCGTCGTTGGTGGTGACTTGGCAAAAGAACTTTTGGTCTCCAAAAAAAAGTCCTTTATATTTTCTGTTGAGTTGAAGAGCAGCAGCCCAGCAGTTGGCCTGTGCGACTTTGCGCAGCGCTTGCTGCCTTTCGGCGAGTTCGCCGTGCTGCAGCAGCAGCAGCAGCTGCTGCTGCCGCAGCTGCTGCTGGCAGCGGAACGCCGCCAGGTACCGGCCCTGCGCGGCCCGCTCCTGCTGCTGCTGCTCCAGCTGCTGCA
>NW_013654370.1:12500-17500 GCF_000499385.1 Eimeria necatrix
TTTATCTTTGGCTCCACCACTCGTGGCCGCCAGTGAGCCAGCAGCAGCAGCAGCAGCAGCAGCAGCAGCAGCAGCAGCAGGATCGGAAGAATCTGCAGTCAGCCCAAACTGGGATATGATACTTCTTCTTGCTGTTGCGGCTGCGCCAGCTACTGCAGCAACAGCAGCAGCAGCTGCTGCTGCTGTTGCTGTTGCTGCCTGATCTGGGGGGTTCTGGCTGAGGGACTCTCTCCTTGAGGACCGTAGCAGCATAACACTATTTCTTGCCACTGCTGCTGCTTCAGCAACAGCAGCAGAAGCAGCAGCAGCTGCTGCTGCTACAGCAGCAGAGGGCTTTGCTGCGGGGGGCCCTCCATGGGGGGGCCCCTCTGCAGGGGCCCCCTGGGGTGACAGGCCCTCAGCCTCCATCCAAGCTAAAGGCTCTAGACTTCAGCTGCAGCATCGGCAGCAGCAGCTGCTGCAGCAGCTGCAGCTGCTGCAGCAGCTGCTGCAGCGGCAGCTGCTGCCGCAGCAGGCAGGCTGACGCAGCGGAGCTGTTGCGGCTTGAGTTGCTGCAGCTTAAAGGATTACTTTCGGGATAATACTCTCTGGATCTATTATTGAAACGGAGAATAAGAACAAAACAAATAAATTAAATGAGTTGAGTCAAAAGGAAGCAAACATTCGTTGCCTGCCGCCTTTCGCCTGCCTCGATTCCTGCGGCCCTCTTCCCGCCTTTCTTTCGCTAAATAATTCAAATTTATTATTTCAAATAAACAATTTATTTAAATTATTCCTTTTTTCAGCAAAACAAATCCATTTCAAACATATTTCCCGCGCCAAGCCGCAGCAGCAGCCCCAGCATCACAATGCTTCTTGCTGTCGGCTGCAGATCCCTGGGGGCCCCTGGGGGCCCCAGGGGCCCCCAGAGGCCCCAAGGGGCCCCCCTAGTACCCTCTTCTGTGCCATTTTAAGTTTTGAATAATTAGTACCCCTTTTTATCCGCAATTTGAGGCCCTGGGGGCCCCCGGGGGCCCCCGATGCTGAGGTGACCCTGTGGTCACTTGGCTGCTGCTGGTGTGCTTCGTTTGCTGCCAGCTGTTTGTGTTTCAAGAGAAAGCTGCATCTTTATTAATTAATTATTATTTATTTATTATTTATTTGATAAATGCATTTTAATTTGTCGATTTTGCTGCTCTTTGCGGGTGCCGCAGGCACAGAAGGAGTGCCGAGTGCAGATCCGACAGCTGTGGCTGTTGCTGCTGCTGCTGCTGCAGCTGCTGCAATTGCTCTGCTGCTGCTGCAGTTGCTGCTGCTGCTGCAGTTGCTGCTGCTGCTGCGCTGCTGCGGGATTATTCCATGCACATCTAGCCACTTTGTGGAGAGTTGCTCGCAGGGTTGCTGCTCCCCTGCTGTTGCTGCTGCTGTTCGCAGTGCGGCTCCTGCTGCTGCTGAAGCAGCTGCTGCTGTTGCTGCTGCTGCTACTGGTGCAGCAGCAGCCCCACCGAACCCGCAGGTTTGCTGCGCCTGTAGATCCGCTCGAGGCAGCCAAAACCCTAAACCCTGGGCTGCAGCGTCAAACCACTAGAAGCAGCAGCAGCTGAAGTTGCTTTACTTAGAGCAGCAGCAGCAGCAGCAGCAGCAGCAAAAACTGAGGCGGCAGCAGCGCAGCAAACAGCAGCAGCTGTCTGAGTCTGCGTTTAGTCCCGCTAGCTAGGCTGCAGGCCCTGCTAGCTAAACCCTAAACCCTGCTAGCTGAGCCCTAAACCCTAGCAACTAAACCCTAAACCCTAGCGACTAAACCCTAAACCCTAGCGACTAAACCCTAAACCCTAGCGACTAAACCCTAAACCCTAGCGACTAAACCCTAAACCCTGAAAGCCTTAAAGTCCCAGTCAGCTGCTGGAGCCAAAACGCCGCAAACACTGCAGCAACTGCAGACCCTCCCGCCGTGCAAACCCTAAACCCTAAACCCTAAACCCTAAACCCTAAACCCTGGACGTCAGACGCTGCGAGGGTTTAGGGTTTAGCTTCTGCACAGGCAGTTCAGTTTAAGGGTTTAGGGTTTAGGGTTTGGGGCAAACCCCCCCGCAGCCGCAGCACCAGATGTATGACGCTTTTCTCCTGCAGCAGCCACCGCAAACCCTAAACCCTAAACCCTAAACCCCAAACCCTAAACCCCAAACCCTAAACCCTAAACCCCAAACCCTAAACGCTAAACCTCCAAAACTGCGCCTGCAGCGCGCGGCCCCAGTCCCCCAGCCGCCCACCCCAAACCCCAAACCCCACACCCCAAACCCCAAACCCCAAACCCTAAACCCTAAACCCTAAACCCTAAACCCTAAACCCTAAACCCTACGTTTAAATTGTAATCGGAAAGTTTGTCTTCGTCCCGCATTTGCTGCCCGTTGACTATCAGCCGCTGCTGCTCCGGGGCCAAACCCTCGCGCTGCTGCAGCTGCTGCTTCAGCTGCCGCACAGTGCAGCTAGGGTTTACATCTTCCACTGTTATCATCTTGCCTGCAGCAAACCCTAAACCCTAAACCCTAAACCCTAAACCCTAAACCCTAAGCCCTAACGCTTGCAGCTAGCAGCCCTGTGCTGCTGCGGGCGGGCGGCGTAGGGCCGCAGCGCTAAACCCTGGACGCTAAACCCTAAACCCTAGGCCCTCCTCTGCAGGGCCTAGGGTTTAGGGTTTAGCGTCTAGGGTTTAGGGTTTACAGTCTAGGGTTTAGGGTTTACCGTTCATTGCCTGCACTTGCAGAGAGAGGCCGCCCCTCAGCTGCAGCAGCAAACTCCGACTTGAAGGCAGCAGCCCGTGGCTCTCATTTGCTGCAGCAGCAGCAGCAGCAGCAGCAGCAGATTCAGGTGCAGCAGCAGCAGCAAAGCCAGTGAACTGCAGCGCAGCAAAACACTACAGTCGAGGGTTTAGGGTTTAGGGTTTTACGTGGCTGAGGGGCCTCCTGCGGCGAAAGGAGCGGCAGCAAAGGCTGCTGCTGCTGCTGCTGCTGCTTGGACCCAATGGCAGCTACTGGGCAGCAGCAGCAGCAGCAGCAGCAAAGAACTGTTGCTGCAGAGATGAATGACCAAATGGAGTATCTCATGCTGCTGCTGCTGCTTGTTGTTGCAGCGACTGCTGTCTGCTGCTGCTGCTGCCGTCGCTTATGCTGCTGCTGCTGCTGCTTCTTGCACTGCTGCTGCAGTTGCTGCTAGAGTTGCTTCTGCTGCAGCTGCTGCCAGAGTTGCGCCTGCTGCAGCTCCTGAAGATTTTGCTGCTGCTGCAGAGGACGGTGCTGGTGCTGCTGCGTCTTTAGTAGTTCGTGGCTTACTCAGCAGTAGTTGCTGCTGCTGCTGCTGCTGCTGCTGCTGCTGCTGTAACTGGTGTGTCTGCTGCTGCTGCTGCTGCTGCTGCCTGCTGCTGCGGTTCTGCTCGCGTTTTTGGACTTCTCTCCCCTTGTGTCTCAACTCGCCAATCCTTTTCTTCACAAAAAATAAATATTTTAAATTATTTCTTTTTAAAGTTTCAAATTTCTTTCTCAAGTTCCAATCGAGACAAGAAACACAAAAAGAGGTCCTGGAAGCCAAGGGGGCCCCTGTGGGGCCCCCTGGCTTCTGGCTTCTCCCGACAAGGAAAATAACCAGAAGTTTATTTTAAAAATAATTAAAAACAAAATAAAAATGAATTTAATTAATTAAATCTAAAATGAAGCTTCTTTGCTGCTGCTGGAGCAGCAGCAACTGCAGCACAAGAACGCAGCAACCTGCGGTGTCTGTACACCTCAGCGCCACAGCGACACCTGAAGGAAACCTTTTGCTGCACTAAACCAATTATTTATTCAATTGTTTGTTTTTACAAGACTTTATAGTTGCATTTGGCAATCTGGAGCTTGCAATATTCCTTTTAATGCTGCTGCTGCTGCTGCTGCTGTTGCTGCTGCTGCTGCTGCTGCTGCAACGCTCGTGTCCTTCGCATCTGCTGCTGTTGTAGTGAAACTCGCGCGAAGTGCTGCTGCCTCAGCAGCAGCTGCTGCTGCTGCAGCAGCTGCTGCTGCTGTTGCGGGGAAGCTGAGGCTTTGTGATGCGGCTGCAGCAGCTGCTGCTGTTGCTGCGCTGCTGGTACAATCTATTCATGCTGCAGCTCTTGCTGGGGACCTGGTGCTGCCTGCTGCTGCTGCTGTACCTGCTGTGCAGCTGCTGCTCAATACTGCTGCTGCTGCTGCTGTAGGGCTCATGCTTACTGCTGCTGCTGCTGTTGCTGCTGCTGCTGCTGGGGCCCGGGACTCCTAACTGCCACTGGGGTTGCTGCTTGAGGGCTGCAGCTATGCCCTGTTGCTGCTGCTTCAAGGCAGCAGCAGCAGCAGCTGCTGCTGCGTCATTTGCAGCTGAAGTTCTTACAGCAGCAGCAGCAGCTGCTGCTGCTGCGTCACTTGCATGTGCTGCTGCAGCAGCAGCAGCCAGCATCTGTCAAGCAGCAAGAACCTCGAGGGCCCTGAAGAACCAAATACTTTCAAAAAATACTTTTAAATGCATCTTTTAAAACACTTTGTTTTCTTTTATTTTTTTCAGATTAGAAACCAAAGATAAGCTCCACTACATCTTCTGCTGAGGCCCGGAGCCCCAGGGGGCCCCTCGGGGGCCCTCAGGGGCCCCCCGGGGGCCCTCAGGGGCCCCCCGGGGGCCCTCAGGGGCCCTTCGGGGGCCCCCAGAGGCCCCCGAAGGGCCCTAGGGGGCCCCTCTGGGGCCCTAAGGGGCCCCCGGGGGCCCTCAGGGAGCACCCGGGGGGCCCCCGGGGGCCCCCCCGGGTGCTCCAAATGCTGTGGGGCCCCCAAAAGCTTAGGAGGGCCCCCAGCAGCTCTGCCTCTTCACCTGTGGGGCCTCGGCAGTTCTGATTGTCCCTAGGGGCCCCCAGGGGGCCCCTCTGGGGCCCCCACGCGTTCATATGGAGAACCCCCAGAAGAGCTCCAGGGGCCCCCAGAAGTAGCAGCAGAGGGCCCCCATAAACCCTTAGGGGCCCCTTCGAG
>NW_013654370.1:22500-27482 GCF_000499385.1 Eimeria necatrix
GGCAAGCAGCAGCAGCAGCAGCAGCAGCAGCAGCAGCAGCAGCAGCAGCAGACGCTGTAGAGATGCAGCACGCGCAGCAGCGATGAGAGCGGCAGCAAGATAAGCTTCAGTAACAGCAGCAGCGGCTGCTGAGACAGAACAAAAAGCAGCAGCAACAGCAGCAGCAGCAGCAGCAGCAAAAGCCACGGGAACAGAACCACAAGCAGCAATAGCAGCAGCAGCAGCAGCAGCAGCAGCAAGGGAGAGCCACGCACGCAAGAGCCACAGAGTCTCGGGTCAGCGCCTGGGCGCAACGCCGTTGCTGCAGCAGCCATCGACTGCTGCTGCTGCTGCTGCTGCTGCTGCAGCTGCTGCTGCTGCAGCTGCTGCTGCTAGGAAGCCAAGTGCGCGCTTCGCCAGCTAGAGTTCTCCCCGAGGCTTTTTGCTGCTCGTGCTGCTGCTTCGGGGGGCCCCCAGAAAGGCCCAGCTGCCAGCGTCGCTGCTGCTGCTGCTGCTGCAGCAGCAGCAGCTGCTGCTGCTGCAGCAGCAGCAGCAGCTGCTGCTGCTGCAAAGCCACACGCAGCAGCTGCAGCCGCCGCAACGGCGCGAGCATTGGAGGGGCGGGGCCCTGGGCCACCTTCAGCAGGCGGGACATGAGGCGTCACAGCATCTGCCAAACCCTAAACCCTAAACCCTAAACCCTAAACCCTAAACCCTAAACCCTAAACCCTGAAAGGTCTGTATTTGGGGAGATTTCGCCAAGTTCCTGCGCTCTTCGTCAGGGGCTGAAACGAGGCACCGCCAGGGGCCCCCTCCGGCCACTCAAAACCCTAAACCCCAAACCCTAAACCCTAAACCCTAAACCCCAAATCCTAAACCCTAAACCCTAGAATGCACAATTGAAAATTAAACGACTATGGCAGTTTGCATGCAGCTAAAGAATGAAAAGGCAGCGCTCAGCTGCGGGCCTTTAGGGTACTGGGGGGCCCCCAGGGGGGCCCCCCAGTACCCTAAAGTGTTGCATGCATGCGCCGCCATTTTGGGGCTTTTCTTTTCTTTCCATTTCTTTCAGGGGCCCCTCAGGGGCCCCTCAGGGGCCCCTGAGCAGCACTCCAGGGGCCCCCCAGGGGCCCCCCAGGGGCCCCCGGGGGGCCCCTTGGGGGCCCCCTAGGGGCCCCCAAGGGGCCTCTCAAGCTTACCTGGGGGCCCCCAGTGACTGTAGAGCCCTTCTTTGCTGCTGTGTGCTGCTGCCAGGCACAAACCAGGCCCCCAGGGGGCCCCCCAGGGGGGCCCCCAGGGGGCCCCCAGGGGGGCCCCCAGGGGGGCCCCCAGGGGGGCCCCCAGGGGAGCTCCCAGGGCTTATAGTGTCCAGGGGCCCCGGGGGGCCCCCATGGGGGCCCCCAGGGCCTAGAGAATCCTGGGGGACCCCAAGGTCCAGTTTGTTGCCGGTTGCAGCAGCAGCAGCTAGCAGCAGCAGCTAGCAGCAGCAGCTAGCAGCAGCAGCTAGCAGCAGCAGCTAGCAGCAGCAGCTAGCAGCAGCGGGAGTACCCTGGGCCAGTGACTTAAAGGCCCTAATCCCCTTTTGCTGGTGGCCAAAGACCTCAAACATCCCGCTGCTGCTGCTGCTGCTGCTGCTGTTGCTGCTGCTGCTGCTGCTGCTGCTGTTGCTGCTGCTGCTGCTGCTGCTGCTGCTGCTGCTGCTGTTCTGCTTTTCCTTTGCTACCTGAGAGACTCAGAGCCAGCCCCCAGTGGACTCGAGGAGGAGGCTTAGCGCCAACCTCTTAAACCCTAAACCCTAAACCCTAAACCCTAAACCCTAACCCTAAACCCTAACGTTAAGCCGTAACTCCCTGCACAACATATATGAACACTGGAAGGGCGAATTAGTCGAAAGAGAGGGTTTAGGGTTTAGGGTTTGGAGTTGCTTAAACCCTAGGTATGAGACTGGCCTAGGGTTTAGGGTTTAGAGCGGCTCATCCCTTGGCTAATCTAGGGTTTAGGGTTTAGTGTTAGCTAAACCCTAGGTTTGGCCCTAATCTAGGGTTTAGGGTTTAGAGATACTTATCCCCTAAAGACTAAACCCCACAGCGCTATTCTTTCTCCCCCAATAATGCCAGCGCCAAGGGGGCCCCCAAGGGCCCCGAAGGGGCCCCCAGGGGCCCCCGGGGGCCCCCGAGGGGCCCCCTGGGGGCCCCAAGGGGCCCCCAGGGCCCAAAAGGGGCCCCCGAGAAGCCCCCGGGGGCCCCCAGGGGGCCCCCAAGGGGCCCCTTGGGGCCCCCAAGGCTGCCTGAAGGGCCCCCTGGGTTCCAGAGTGCTCATCCAGTGCCCCAGGGGCCCCCTGGGGGCCCCCGGGGGGCCCTAGGGGGCCCTCTCGGTGGCCCCCCAGGGCCCCACAGGGGCCCCCCAGGGGCCCCTGTGGGGCCCCTCGCACAGCTGGGGGGCCCCTGGGTTTGAGGGGTTTGTTAAGTGGATGGCTGCAGCGCCTGGGGGTTTTAAAATGGGGAGAAGAGAGCCTAAGAGATGAGCAGGGTTTGTTAGAGTTGCTGCTGCGCTGCAGCAGCAACTCTGCTGCAGCAGCAGAGGGGCTGCGCAGCAACAGCTGGAGAATTAGAAGTATCTTTAGATCAGAAAAGAAGTTTTAATTAAAAGTGATGGACCCCTGGACTTGGAAGTAGCTGCGTTACGTTCAGGTGTATGTACAGCGTGGCAGCAGCAGCAGCAGCAGCAGCAGCAGCAGCAGCGCCGACTGCAGCGGGGTGTCCGTTGGGAAGCAGCAGCTTTTGCCTGTTAAATGGAATTAATTAAATTGAAATAAAAGAACAAAAATAAAACAAAAAGAGTTTGGAGGAGCTGGAGGAAGCTGCTGCTGCGCAGACAAACGGAGCCAAGCTCTGGGATTGACAAACCTTGGGCGCTGCTGCAGCGCGCAGCAGCAGCAGCAGCAGCAGCAGCAGCAGAATATGCAGCATTCTTTCTTTCCCGCCTAATCTATAGATAACATTTGGCATTTTCGGCCTCCATAGCTCTCCTAAAGTCTCTTTGTTTGCTGCTGCTGCTGCTCCTCCCTGCCTTCCGCAGCGCCCCCGTAGTCCAGCAGCAGCAGCAGCATCGCAAGGCAGCAGCAGCAGCAGCAGCAGCAGCAGCAGCAGCAGCAGCAGCACTGTTTCGCTGCAGTTCCCTTTTTGTCCCTTTTCTTCTGCCGTCGGCTCCCTGCGCCGCAGCTGGCCTGTTTGCTGCCTCTCTATGATGCATAGTCGCGGGAGCAGCAGCAGCAGCAGCAACAGCAGCAGCAGCAGCAGCAGCAGCAGCAGCAGCGGGACTTCGCGAGCACCTCTGAGCAGCAGCAGGCTGCTGAGCTTCCGTCGCCGGGGCTGCCGCCTGCGTGCTGCTGCTGCGTGGGTCCCGTCGCTGCGGCGGGTTCCGTCGCAGCTGCTGCTGCTGCTGCTGCTGCTGCTGCTGCTGCAGCACGGCAAGATGCTGTCCCCTTTGCTGCCCTTTGCTGCAGCAGCATCTCAAGCTGCAGCAAGGGCCCTGCAGTCCCCTTTTGTCTCTGCCTTTGCGGGGCCCCCCATGGGGCCCCTCGGGGCCGTTTGTTCGCGTTTCTTCGCTCCTGCTGCTGCCTCTGCTTTCAGCAGCAAACCCGCAGCAGCAGCAGCAGCAGCAGCAGCAGGTGCTGCTGCTGCGGGGGCCCCGGAGGAGTCCCGGAGTTCGTGTTTGTCGAGCGCGGCGGAGTGCCCGCCGCCTGCGTCCGCAGCAGCAGCAGCAGCAGCAGCGCCGCCCGCTGCACCCCCCCCCAGCAGCAGCAGCAGCAGCAGCAGCAGCAGCAGCAGCAGCAGAGCAGCAGCAGCAGAGCACCCGGAGTTCGAGCTGCTGCGGGACGCCTTCGTGGAGGAGTACGAGCTAGCCATAGCTAGCTACCGGCACCGGCACTCTGGGGCGCAGGTGACGCTGCTGCAGCCAGCAGCAGCAGCAGCAGCAGCAGCAGCAGCAGCAGCAGCAGCGGAGGAAAAGGCCTTCATGATAGCTCTGCGGACGCCGGCTGCTGACAGCTGTGGGGCCCCACACATCCTGGAACACGCCGTGCTGCTGGGGTCGCAGCAGTTCCCTTTAAAAGAACCTTTTTTGGAACTTTTGAAAAGTTCAACTTTTTCTTTTTTGAATGCTTTTACATTTCCCGACAGAACTGCTTTTCCCGCGGCGTCTGTACACTCCAAGGACCTCTTCAACTTTGCTGCTGTCTTCCTCGACGCTGTCTTCCGCCCTTTTGCTGCAGCAGACCGCCTCCCGCTGCGCCAGGAGGGCTGGCGCTTCGAGCTGCTGCCGCAGCAGCAGCAGCAGCAGCAGCAGCAGCAGCAGCAGCAGCGGGGGTTGCTGCAGCAGCAGCAGGGGGCGGGGGCGGGTGCGGGGGAGGCGCGTCGGGAGCTGCAGCGGCGCCTGCAGCAGCTCCAGCTGCTCGGCTCCCAGCAGCAGCAGCAGCAGCAGCAGCAGCAGCAGCAGGAGCTGCAGCAGCAGCAGCAGCAGCAGCAGCAGCAGCGGGAGAAGGAACTTGCTGCTTACGCCAAAGACTGTGGGGTTTGCCTCGAAAACCCTTTTCGCTGCCAACTCAAACTCCAAGGAGTTGTCCTCAACGAAATGAAGGGGGTTTACTCTTCCGGAGATGCTCTCCACGCCAGAGTAAACCCTAAACCCTAAACCCTAAACCCTAAACCCTAAACCCTAAACCCTAGTTGCGGCCGGAACCGCTTGCAGGGACTCTCAGAGGCTCTTTTGAGCTCTAGGAGGCTCTTCTAAACCCTTCTCAACCCTTCTAAACCCTAAACCCTCCTCCAAACCCTAAACTCTCCTCCAAACCCTAAACCCTCCTCTAAACCCTAAACCCTCCTCCAAACCCTAAACCCTCCTCCAAACCCTAAACCCCTCCCTCAAACCCCCAAACCCTCCTCCAAACCCCAAAACCCCCTCCAAACCCTAAACCCTCCCCCAAACCCCAACCCCCCCCCAAA
>NW_013654371.1:0-2500 GCF_000499385.1 Eimeria necatrix
GAGAGGCAGTGGGGTGTCTGTACACCTGAGAGGCAGTGGGGTGTCTGTACACCTGAGAGGCAGTGGGGTGTCTGTACACCTGAGTAGAACTGAGGTGTCTGTACACCTGAGAGGCAGTGGGGTGTCTGTACACCTGAGAGGCAGTGGGGTGTCTGTACACCTGAGAGGCAGTGGGGTGTCTGTACACCTGAGAGTTACCTCAAAATGAGGGAAAGTTTTCCGGGAGTTTTTGAAGAGTTTAAAATCCGACAAAGAGAAAAAACTTCTTCGGGAGAAGCTGAAGGGCCAATTTTAACTCCAACTGGATTTTCAAGATCCCTGATGAAACAAAAGTGAAACAAAATCAATTTTAAATAACAAAAAACTTTTAATAATACTTCCAAAATTATTCAAAGTGGATTTAGTGGAAGGATAAATGTAATTCAGAAAGTTGTTAAAGTGATTTGAGACAAAAAGAATGAAGCAAACAGAAAAGGATCCCAAGAAACAACTATGGCTAGCTAGCTAGCTAGCTAGCTAGCTAGCTAGCTAGCCAGCTAGCCAGTCATAAACGCAGCTAGTTAGCTAGTTAGCAAGTTACCCAGCTAGCCAGTCATCTAGCTACCTACCTAGCTAGCTAGCTAGCTAGCTGAGAAGTCATGTAGCTGGCTACTTAGCCAGCTAGCTAGCTAGCTAGCTAGCTAGTCAGCTAGTCAGCTAGGCAGCCAGCTACCTATCTATCTAGCTAGCCAGCTAGCTAGCTAGCTAGCTAGCTAGCTAGCTAGCTAGCTAGCTAGCTAGGAAGTGGCCTTGCCTGAGGAATGCTGCGTGGGCGTATTCGGGCTTTCGAGTTCTGTCTCCCAGCCAGAGGAAATGGCCGCTGCAGCCGAGGCGGCGGAAACCCTGAAAACGCCCAGAGAGGCCTAGGGTTTAGGGTTTAGGGTTTAGGGTTTAGGGTTTAGGGTTTTAGGTAGGGGGGGCCCTGCATGCGCATTTGGCAGATTTTGGGACTTTTTTGAATATTCTTTTTAACCGCTTTTGTAAATGGCACAGAGACAACTCCAAGGGGCCCCCAGGGGCCCCCGGGGGCCCCCTGGGGCCCCCAGGGGCCCCCTGGGGCCCCCAGGGGCCCCCAAGGGGGCCCCTGAGGGCCGCGAAAAAATAGGGATAGGACAATTTAAAAAAGAAATAAAAAAGAAATAAAAAAGAAGACAAAAAGGAGATGAAGAAATAAAGAAGGGATACAAGAGAGGCAAAAAATGGCGAAGAGAGACCAAAAATGGACTAACATGAAACCGAAAAGAGAAAGAGAGATATAAAATAAATAAATATGAGAATAAAAGAATGAAGAGAGAATAAAAAGGATAAAAAAAGAACCAAAAGACTGAAATAAAAAGAGAAATAAAAAGAGAAATAAAACCAAAAAGAAATAAAAAAGAAACTAAATTAAATTCAATCAAATTAAAATCAAAAGTTTTCATTTTTGAAGCCAAATAAAACAACAAAGGAAATAAAGAAAAAAAGATCAAAGTAAATTAAACTGAAATAAATTGAATTAAATTGAATTAAATTGAATTAAATTGAATTAAATTAAATTAAGTTAATTGAATTAAATTAAATTAAATTAAATTAATTAAATTAAATTAATTTAATTTAATTAATTAAAAGTTTCAAGTTTTACTTTTTTTCCCAAATTCACATTTCGCGTCAGCGCCTCTTCGTAAGGCAGCAGCAGCGCCTCGTGAGAAGTGAACAGCTGCAGCTGCTGCAGCAGCAAAATAAAAATAAATAAAATAAAATAAAATAAAATAAAATAAAAATAAAATAAAAATAAAATAAAATAAAATAGAATTAAAGTAGAATTAAAATGGAATTGAGGTTAGAAATAAATTAGAATTAAATCGGGGATTAAAAGGAGAAAAAAAGGAGAGAAAATGAATTAAAATTCGAAGAGTAAACAGCTGCAGCTGCTGCAGCAGCAAAATAAAAATAAAATAAAATAAAATAAAAATAAAAAGTAATTTAAAATAGAAATAAAATAAATAAAAAAGAATTTAAATGGAATTAAAAATAAATTAGAATTAAATCGGAGATTAAAAGGAGAGAAAAAAGAGAAAATTAATAACAACTTGTGAGAAACAAACAGCTGCAGCTGCTGCAGCAGCAAAATAAAAATAAAAGTTTGAATAAAAACATATTTTAAAATGGAAATAAAATGGAAATAAAATGGAAGTAAAATAGAATTAAAATGGAATTAAAGTAGAATTAAAACGGAATTTAATTTAAAAATTAAATTTAATTAAATTTGAGATTAAAAACGGAGAAAAGAGAAAAAAAGGATTACAGAAACGCTTTTTTCTATGTAAGCAGCAGCTGCTGCAGCAGCAAAGTGAAAATAAAAAATGAAAATAAAATGGAAATAAATTTAAGCTAAGATGGAGTATTTATTTCATCTATTTTAATCACCTTATTTATTTTATTTTATTTTATTTTATTTCATTATTTTATTTATTTATTTTAT
>NW_013654371.1:7500-12500 GCF_000499385.1 Eimeria necatrix
TGCAGCTAGAGAGCGCCTATTTACCTGTAGCTGCTTTAATGCTTTTGCATTGTTTAGGGTTTAGGGTTAAGGGTTTGAGGGTTTAGGGTTTAGGGTTTAGGGTTTAGGCTTTAAGCCTTAGAGTTTCGAATATAGGGAACCCCACTGGAAGGCCCCACAGGGCCACACCAGGGGCCCCCCAGGGGCCCCCAGGGGGCCCCCCAGGGGGCCCCCACGGGGCCCACCGGGGGTCCCCACAGGGGACCGCAGAGGCCCCCAGGGGCCCCCAAGGGCCCCCAGAGGCCCCCAAGGGCCCCTAGGGGCCCCCAAGGGGCCCCAGGGGCCCCCAAGGGGCCCCAGGGGCCCCCAAGGGGCCCCTAGTGACTCTGCTGCTTTCTTAGAGTTTAAGGCCAGTTGACTTGAGGGCTCAAGAGTGCTCTTTTGCTGCTAATTGGTACAGAAAATGCTAGGGTTTAGGGTTTAGGGTTTAGGGTTTAGAAGCGAGGCCCCAATGATGTAATAACGTAGCGAGATGGAGACAGACAGAGCAAATAAATGAAGTCTCAAAACCCTAAACCCTAAAACTCTGTATCCCCCAGACTCCCTCCCTAGGAACCCTAAACCCTAAAAACCCTAAACCCTAGAAACCCTAAACCCTAAAAATTCGTACTCTTTAGACGCAAGGCCCTTGAAGACCCTAAACACTGGTAAGACTAGAGCCTAGAACCTCTAAACCCCAAAATCCCGAAACCCTAAACCCTAGAAGTCTTAAACCCTAGAAACCCTAAACCCTAGAAACCCTAAGCCCTAGACACGCTAAACCCGAAACACGCGAAACCCTAGATACGCTAAACACTAGACACGCTAACCCTAGACACGCTAAACCCTAGAAACCCTAAACCCTAGAAACCCTAAACCCTAGAAACCCTAAACCCTAGAAACCCTAAACCCTAGAAACCCTAAACCCTAGAAACCCTAAAGCTGCATGCAGTCCTGTTTATTGAATCCTTCAAAAGGGCCTCTTTGTGTAGGAAGGAAGAGGGGCCCCCATTGTCTAAAAGCCTGGGCCTCTAAGGGGGCCCCCAGCCAATTGTGCTGCTGCTGCTGCTGCTGCTGCTGCTGCTGCTGCAGCACGTGGGGCAGCAGCAGCTACTAATATCTGTGTGTGTCTTAGAGATTTGGAGATGTCTTGCTGCTGCTGCTGTGGGGTTTTGAAGCTGCTTCTTTCTATCTTTTTGTCTGTTGCTTTTTTCTGGAAGAGTTCCTTAAAGTAGGGCGACGGGGGCCCCCTGAGGGGCCCCAGGGCCTCGAGCTAGGGTTTAGGGTTTAGGGTTTAGGGTTTAGGGTTTGCGGCGGGATATAGTGGTGACGCGGTGGCCCCAGGGTCACCTGGGCTGCTCGCAGCTGGCGAGCAGCCCCTGGAACTCGGAGAGAAGCAGCAAAAAGTGAAAATAAAAGAAATAAATGACTTTTGGATTATAGAAAGCAGCAGAAGGCAGCAGCAGCTCAGGTGTATGGACACCTCAGGCCGCGCACAGCTGCTGGCGCCGCCGCAGTTTCTATTGGGCCATTTTGAGGCCCCCTGAGGAGTTAAAACGCCCCGAAGGCCCCCAATAAACCCTAAAAACCCTAAATAAACCCTAATAAAACCCTAAAGGGTTTTTAATTGGAGCAAATTGCTTTTCTTTTCTCCTTTTCCGCTTTTTTTTGCCCAGTCTGCCCGCTGGCCGAACCGCCACGGACAGGCGCGAGCGACACCCCACAGCGGAGCCGCGCCTGTTTGCCCCCTAATTTCCCCCAATTTTATTCACTTTTACTCAATTTTATTATATTTAATTCAAAATAGTTCAAATAATTCAAAGTCGCCGCGAAAAACCGCCTCCGCAGCAGCCTATCTGCCTCCGCAGGCGCTGGGGGTTGCCGGTCAGCTGCGGTGTACGTACACCCCAGCTCGCCGCTGCTGCTGCTGCAGCGACAACAGCAGCAGCGGGGCCTCAGGAGGCCTCGAGAGCTCTCGAAGGCCCGCAGCAGCAGCAGCAGCGGCTGCTGCCGCTGCTGTCGCAGCAACACCAGCAGCAGCAGCAGCGGCGAAGCAGCAGCAGACCCAGAGCCCCTGCCAGCAGCTAGCTAGCTAGCTAGCTAGCTACATCCCTGCAGAGCCGAAGAGCTCCATAAGATGAAGCGCCCTAAACTCCTTAAACCCACCCACCCCGGGGGCCCTCTCTCCAACCTGCTGCTGCTGCTGCTGCTGCTGCTGCTGCTGCTGCTGCTCACACTTGCCCCTTCTGGAGTCCTTGGGCAGCTAAGAAGGTCTGAAGGGGTACCTGAGGCTCTTCCCCCAGGGGCCCCCTCAGGGGCCCCCTCAGGGGCCCCCTCAGGGGCCCCCCTAGGGGCCCCTCCAAGTGCCTTTAAGGGGGCCGCCCCAGGGGCCCCCCTGGGGGCCCCCCGAGGGGGCCCCCCACAAGCCGCTGCGCAGCAGCAGCAAAACAGCCAGTACCCTCTGCAGCAGACCCCCCTCATGAACCCCAGCTTAAGATCAGAGGCCCCCCGGGGGCCCCCAGAGCTGGGGGCCCCCCTGAGTGCTGCAGCAGCAGTGCAGACAGGCATTGGGGGGCCCCCCGGGGGGGCCCCCATGACTCAGGCTGGGGGCCCCCTGGGGGCCCCAGAGAGTCCCGCAGGGGCCCCTGGGGGCCCCACACAAAGGGGGGGCCTCCGAGCAGGCAGCAGCTCCCCTAGCCCTGCTCCCGTGTCTGCTGCTGCTCCGCTGCAGCAGGCAGCAACCCCACAGCTGCGAGCAGCAGCAACGCAGCAGCAGCAGCAGCAGCAGCAAGCACAGCCACTGCTGCAACCCGCTCTGGCCCAGCAGCAGCAGCCGCAGCTGCAGCCACAGCTGCAGCCGCAGCAGCAACAGAAGCAACTCCGCTATCAGACACCGCTGCCGCCGCTGCCGCTGGAGCAGCAGCAGCAGCAGCAGCAGCAGCAGCAGCTGAATCAGCCGCAGCCCGCACCTCAGCAGCAGCTGCGTCACCAGCAAGGACAAGAGCCTCAAATGCCGCAGCAGCAGCAGCAGCAACAGCAGCAGCCACCCCGGCCGCCGCAGCAGCAGCAGCAGCTACGCCAGCAGCAGCCTCCTTCGCCGCAGCCGCTACCCTTAGTCTATCAGCAGCAGCAGCAGCAGCAGCAGTTCCCAGCACCACAGCAGCAGCTTCGCCACTCGCAGCCGCAGCAGCAGCAGCAGCAGCCGCAGCAGCAGCAGCCGCAGCAGCAGCAGCAGCAGCAGGGTGGGGCGGTTGCTAGCGTATTGCCGCCCCCTGGCAGCGCCTCTGGAGCCCCCGCGCCCGCCGCCGCCCCCCCCGCAGCAGCAGCAGCAGCAGCAGCAGCAGCAGCAGCAGCAGCAGCAGCAGCAGCGGGAGACAGCAGCGGGGAAGGCGCAGTGGTCTTAACAGATGAAACTTTTGCTGCTTTCATTGCTGCAGAGCCTTTTGTCTTAGTCTTATTTTATGTCCCCTGGTGCCACTGGTCAAGAGCAGCACTTCCCGAGTTCGACGCTGTAGCCAGGCTAATGCATGCGCGTTCTGCTGCAGCAGGGGGCCCCTCTGGGGGCCCCCCTGGGGGCCCCCCCGGGGGCCCCCCCGGGGGCCCCCCGGGGGGCCCCCCTGGGGGCCCCCCGGGGGGGCCCCTGCCCTTGGGGGCCCCCCCGGGGGGGGCCCCCGGGGGCCTTCAGGGGGCTGCAGCCTGGGGGGCCCCTGGGGGCCCCCAGGGGGCCTGGGGGGCCCCCGAAGACCCAGAGGGTACTGGCTGGGAAGTGCTGGGGGGCCCCCTGGGGGGCCCCCAGGGGGGCCCCTGGGGCCCCTCAGACTCGATTATTCTGGCTAAGATTGACTGCGATGAAAACCCAGAGACCCAAAAGGCTGAACATGTGCTGGAGTACCCTATTATAAAACTATACGTAGATGGCAAGGCCCGGCAGTACACAGGTCTGCTGCTGCTGCTGCTGCTGCTGCTGCTGCTGCTGCTGCTGCTCGTGCCCCTGCTTCTGCTGCTGCTCGTGCTGCTGCTGCTCCTGCTCCTGCTCCTCCTCCTGCTGCTCCTGCTGCTGCTCCTGCTTTTGTTGCTGCTCCTGCTGTTCTTGCCACTGCTCGTGCTCCTGTCGCTGCTGCTACTGCTACTGCTGCTGCTGCTGCTGCTGCTGCTGCTGCTGCAGACTCTGCTGCTTCTGCTGCTTGTGCTGGTGCTGTGGGCGCGTCTGGGTTCCTGTGCGGTTGTGCTGCTGCTGCAGCGGCTGCGTCTTCAACTAAGCTCCTCTGCCCATGCTGCTGCCGCCGCTGCTGCTGCTGCTGCTGCTGCTGCTGCTGCTGCTGCTGCTGCTGCAGGGGGCCGCCGGCGGACGCAAATCCTGGCCTGGCTAAACCACAGCCTGGGCCGAGATGAGCTGCTGGAAAGTGTTGAGCAGCTGCAGCAATTCATGAGCAACAGCAAAGAAGGCAATCAGCTTGTTGTTGCAGTCTCCCTCAGCAGCAACTCCGGCAGCAGCAGCAAACCAGGTAGCAGCAGCAGCAGCACAGCAGCAGCAGCCACTTTGGTCGCAGCTGCAAACCAAGTAGCGGCAGCAACGCAGGCAGCAGCAGCAACTAGGGTAGCAGCAGCAGCACAGGCAGCAGCAGCAACTAGGGTAGCAGCAGCAGCACAGACAGCAGCAGCAACTCAGGTAGCAGCAGCAACTGAGGTAGCAGCAGCACCTTTGTCTCTTTTGTGTCTGAGTCTTTATTCATTATCATTTATCTCTTTTAATTTCCTTTTGCCTTCTTTTAATTTCTTTTTAATTTCTTTTTAATTTCTTTTTAATTTCCTCTTAAGTTCCTTTTAATTTCTTTTTAATTCTAATTTCTTTTTAATTTCTTTTTAATTTCTTTTATATTTTGCTTTAATGCCCTTCTACATCTCTTCCCTTTTATTATTTTATTTCAAATATCTCCTTTGCTTCTCTCCGTTTGCTGCTGCTCTTTTTTGCGCCTTCAGCT
>NW_013654371.1:17500-26523 GCF_000499385.1 Eimeria necatrix
CTGACACACTAGCCATCTAGTTAGCTCGCCAGCCAGCTAGCCATCTAGCTAGCCAGCTAATTAGCTAGCTAGCAATCTAGCTAGCTAGCTAGTTAGCTAGCCAGCCATATAGCTAGCTAGCTAGCTAGCTAGCCATCTAGCTAGCTAGCTAGTTAGCTAGCCAGCCATATTGCTAGCTAGCTAGTTAGCTAGCTGGCCATCTAGCTAGCTAGCTAGCTAGCTGTGTTGGTAAGTTGCTGGCTAGCTGGGGGCTATGTACACGCTCCCCTCCTTGGAATGGCCAGCTATCCAGCGGCGTTTTGAGCTGTGTAGCTGCCCAGCTAGCTAGATTGCTAGCCAGTTAGGTAGTTACGCAGCTAGCTAGCTAGATAGATAGATAGCTAGCCAGGTAGCTGGCTAGCTAGCTATTTAGCTAGCTGGGTTTCTGGCTAGCTAGCTACGCTCCTCGCACATGGTGTCCTGCGCATAAAGCGTTCCAAACCTCCGCATTTCAAAACTCTAGGGTTTAGGGTTTAGGGTTTAGGGTTCGGGCCTCTACGGGCCCTGGGGGTTTCAGCGGCTAGCCAGAGGAGTGCCCACAAAACTCTAAACCCTAAACCCTAAACCCTAGGCCGTGGGGCCCTTGGGGCCCCCGGGCCCCTGGGGCCCCTGGGGCCCCGGGGACCCCGGGGCCCTTGGGGCTTCAGGGGGCCCCTAGGGGATTTGAAGCCCGCAGAATCCTCTGGGGACTTCAGGGGGTTCTGAAGACCTTAAGGGCCTCTGGGGGCCCCTCAGGGCTCCTGAGGGCCCCTAGGGGCCCCTGGAGGCCCCCTAGAGGCCCTTAAGACCCCGTGGAGACCCTGGAGTCTGGGGCCCCTAGGGCATCCCTGATGCGGCTTCTTTGGGGCCCCAGGGTACAGCAAAAGCAACACAACCCGGGGGCCCCCAAAGCCCCGCAGGGCCTCCAGGGGCCCCCGAGGCCTTTTGGGGCCCCCCAGGGCCCTTGAGGGCCCCCAAGGGCTTTTAGGGTCCTATAGAAACACGAAGGCCGAGGGGTGCCCCCACAGAGGCCTTAAAGGCTCTCTGGGGCCCCCCAGGGGCCCCCAAGGACTCCAAAGATTCCTGGGAACTTAGGGGGCCCCCCGGAATTTTAGAGGCTCCCGAAGACCCCTAGAAGCTCTTGAAGCCCCCAGGGCCCCACAGGGCCCGAAGGACTCATAGAGACTTCCCAGGGCCCCCGGGGGCCCCCAGTACCCATTCAGGGGCCCCCAAAACCCCCAAAATCTCCAGGGGCCCCCAAGGGGGCCCCCAATTGGGCCCCAAGAGGCCCCAAGTGGGCCCCCCGAAGGCCTCGAGAGGCCCCCAAGAGGGCCCCTCAAGGCCTCGAAAAGTCTTCGGGATCTTTGGTGCCCTCAGGGGCCCCTGTTGGGGCCCCGGATGTTCTATAGAGAGCAGCAGATATGTGGCTGTGTACCTTTTGCTGCTGCACTTTTAGCTTCTGGGTCTGGGGCCCCAGGCAGCCCAGCTGCAGCAGCAACAAGTGCAGCAGCAGCAGCTTCAGCAACAGCAGCAGCAGTAATTACAGTAGCAACAGCCTCAGCAGCAACCGCAGCAGCAGGACCAACTGCAGCAGCAGCTGCAGCAGCCTCAGCAGCAGCTGCAGCAGGGAGGGTCACTTGCTGCTTGTACTGTGAGGCCCGTCTGCAGCAAGCTTTTGGTGCCTCTCTAGCTGCATATATTTCTTAATAAACAAACTTTTCATCTTTTTCATCTTTTTAATTATCTCTCTTTTGTCTTTTTGTTTTATTTCCTTGAGATCTCCTGACCCCCCAGGCCTCCGGAGCCCCCCATCGGCCTCTTCACCGAAAAAAGGATTATTTTGAATTAATTTAAAAGACTTTAACACACTTTTTATCTTTCGCAATTCTGGGGGCCCCCGAGGGGCCCCAGGGGGCCCCCAGAGGCCTCCAGCAGGGGCCTCGAGACCCCTGGGGGCCCCCGGGGGGCCCCTGGGTCTCTGGGGGCCCCCCTTGCTTCCTGGTGTGCCCAGACGGTTAGTTGCGGCTGTCTGTCAGCACAAGTAGGATACTTTTGGGTTTTAATTTAATTAATTTGTTAATTTTATAATTTAATTTAAATTATTTGGTTTATTTCTCCCCATAGAGCCTCTGCTGCAGCTGCTCCAGCTGCTAGTCCCCGCTGCAGCCTCGCGCCTCAGGCTGCTGCTGCTGCTGCTGCTGCTGCTGCTGCTGCTGCTCATTCTCCCGTGCTGCACCCCTCCCCGCGGCTCCCCCCGCGCTCCCCTTCCCCGTCCGCGCCTCCGCCTCCCCCGCTGCTGCTGCTGCTGCTGCTGCTGCTGCTGCTGCTGCAATGTCGCTGTTTGCTGCTGTTCCCCTGGCGCCCCCAGACCCCATTCTAGGCCTTGCCCAGGCCTTCAAAGAAGACAAAAACCCTAAAAAGGTGGACTTGGGAGTTGGGGCCTACAGGACTGAAGATGGAAAACCCTACGTCTTCAAGTGAGGCCCCCGCTGCTGCTGCTGCTGCTGCTGCTGCTGCTGCTGGTGCAGCAGCAGCGGCAGTGGCTGCTGCTGGTGAAACAGCAGCAGCTGCTGCTGCTGAAGCAACAGCCGCAGTAGCTGCGGCTGCTGAGGTAGAGGCAGCTGTAGCTGCTGCTGCTGAAGCAGCAGCAGGTGTTGCCGCCGCAGCAGCGGAAGCGGCAGCAACAGCAGCTGCTGCAGGAGTTGTTTCAGCAGCAGCTGCTGCTGCAGTTGATGCTGCAGCAGGAGTGCTGGCAGCAGCAGGAGTGGAAAAGGCCGCAGCTGCAGTTGCAAAAGAAAGAATTGTGTTCTTGCTGCTCCGCATTTAAATTGTTCTTTGGCTATCTTTTGCTGCTGCTGCTGCTGCTGCTGCTGTTGCTGCTGCTGCTGCTGCAGGCGCCTCCGGTGTATCCGTTTTATTTTTGTCCATACTTCTGTTTTCAGACTCACATTAAATGTTTTTTATTTTTAATTTATATTTTTTTATTTTTACTTTTATTTGTATATTCACATTTATTGCACATTTATCTGTATGGGTATGTGTATTGCCGCCAGCGCCATACAAGGGTTAGGGTTTAGGGTTTAGGGTTTAGGGTTTAGGGTTTAGGGTTTAGGGTTTCTTTTCCAGGGCTGTGCGCATGGCGGAGGAGCAGATCATGAGTGACCCCACAATCAACAAGGAGTATTTGCCCATAGACGGACTGCCAGAACTCAAAGAGGCAAGCAGCAGCAGCAGCAGCAGCAGCAGCAGCAGCAGCAGCAACAGCAGCAGCAGTTGCAACTCAAGCAGTAGCAGTAATAGCAGCAGCAGCAGCAGTAGCTGCAGCAGCAGCAGCAGCGGTAGCAGCAGCAGCAGTAGCAGCAGTGGCAGCAGCAGCAGCAGCATAAGCAGCAGTAGCAGCAGAAGCAGCAGTAGGGTCTGTTGCTGCTGCTGCTGCTGCTGCTGTTGCTGCTGCTGGCTTGGCACTTATTGTGTCTGTGCATGCAGATCTGGGCCCATCGATTTTGTTTCTTTTGTTTATTTCTTTTGTCAGTTTTTGTTTCTTCTTGTTTCTTTATCTTTATTTCCTTTTTGTAATTGTTTTATTTAATTTCCTTTTATTTTTATTCTTTTTATTTCTTGCAGCTGACACAAAAGCTGCTGTTTGGCGAAGATCTTGCTGCTGCAGCAGCAGGAAGAATTGTTTCTCTCCAAACCCTTTCCGGGACAGGAGCTTTGCGGCTCGCGGGAGAATTCATTCGCCACTTCGTGCCGTCTGCTCGCGTGCGCGAGGGTTTAGGGTTTAGGGTTTAGGGTTTAGGGTTTAGGGTTTAGGGTTTGGGGTTTAGGTGGGGGGTTCAGGTTTGGGGTTTGCGGTTTAGCGTTTAGGGTTCAGATTTCAGGGTTTGGGGTTGAGAGTTCGGCGTTGGGGGCTGCGGGCCCAGGGTTTAGGGTTTAGGGTTTAGGGTTTAGGGTTTAGGGTTTAGGGTTTAGGGTTTAGGGTTTAGGGTTTGCTTCCACAGGTTACGAGAGGCGTTGACTTTGAGGGCATGATGAAAACCCTTGAAGAGGCCCCTGAAAATTCGGTTGTTGTTTTGCATGTCTGCGCTCACAACCCCACTGGTAAACCCTAAACCCTAAACCCTAAACCCTCGGGTGTCATAACCCCAGATCTTCTCAAAGCAGCTTTGGAATTGGATAATCCGCTTTCTTGTCAAGACTGTGTGCTGCTGCTGCTGCTGCTCGTGCGGCTGCTGCTGCTGCTGCTGCTGCTGCTCTGCTAGTGGGTGATCTTACTGGATGCTGGTGCTCGTGCTGCTGCTGCAGCTGGTGTTACTGTGTGTTCCGTTTTTGCTGCTGTCAAGACTGCATGCTGCTGCTGCTGCTGCTGTTGCTGCTGCTGCTGCTGCCGCTGGCAATATGGGGAGTTAAATTCTCTGGCGCCAGCGTGTGTCTTCTGTTAGCTGATCCTCTGCGTGTCTCTTCCGCCTTCCCTTGCCGACCAGCCTGCTGCTGCTGCTGCTGCTGCTGCTGCTGCTGCTGCTGCTGCTGGTGCAGGGATGGACCTGAGCCATGACCAGTGGTCACGGCTGGCTGGCGTGTGCCGCTCGCGGCAGCTGCTGGCCGTGCTGGACTGCGCGTACCAGGGCTTTGGTTCTGGAGAGTTGGAAAAGGATGTTTTTGGAGTTCGTTTGTTTTGCAAAAGTCTGAAAATTCCCTTTTTCGTGGCCCAGTCCTTCGCAAAGAACTTGGGGCTTTACGGCGAACGCGCAGGCGCGCTGCATGCAGTCTGCGGGGGGCCCCTCGAGGGGCCCCCCGTGCTGTCGCAGCTGAAGGCGTTGGCCCGGAGGGCCTACAGCAGCCCGCCGCTGCACGGGGCCCTCGTGCTGGCGAGGGTACTGGGGGGGGGCCCCCTGCGGACTCAGTGGGAAAAAGAACTCAGTGCCATTTCCCAAAGAATCAAGAACATGAGGCAGCTCCTCAGGGCCAAACTTGAAGGCAAACAAACCCCCGGAAACTGGAACCATATCACCCAACAAGTCGGCATGTTCTCCTTCACAGGACTCACCCGTAAACCCCAAACCCTAAACCCTAAACCCTAAACCCCAAACCCTAAACCCTAAACCCCAGAGCGCGGACCCTAGGGCTTACGCTCTGAAGCCTAAACACTAAGGCCTATGTTTTGACGCGTAAAGCCTAAACGCTAAACTCTGAAGCCTAAACCCTGAAGCCTAAACCCTAAAGCCTAGAGCCTAAACCCTAAACCCTTAAACCCTAAAGTCTAGAGCCTAAAGGTTGACCTGCGCTCATAAACGTAGCGGTCTCCCCTAGGCCTGAAACGGATTTGGGATCAGACGCGCGTGTGTGGGTTGCCGAAACCCTAAACCCTAGAAGGCGCTAAAGGCCCCCGGAAACCCTAAACCCTAGACCCTCAGACAGGTTGGAGATAGAGAAACGGATGAAGATCAAAAAGACAATAAAAAAAGTAGAGATGAAGAGTAAGCAGAAAGAAAAAGAAATAAATAAAAGAGAGACAAATAGAAAAGAGAAAAATAAAGACTAATCTGTCTTTTTTAGTGTCCATTTGTCTCTTCCTGTTTTTTTGTCTTTTTTTGTGCAGCTGAGCAGTGCGAACTTTTAACAAGCAAGTGGCACATTTACCTTTTGAAGAATGGCCGCATCAGCATGGTGGGTCGGGGCCTGGGGTTAGGGTTTAGGGTTTTGGGCTAGGGTTTAGGGTTTAGGGCTAGTGTCCAGGGCTAGGGTTTAGGGTTTGGTATTAAGGATGAGGGTTTGGGGTTATGGGGAACAGCATAAGGCTGGGGTTCAGGACTTAGGGCCAGCCCTTACGGCTTAGACGTAGAGCTGCGAGTCTAGTGTTTAGGGTTTAGGGTTTAGGGTTTAGGGTTTAGTCCGTGTGTGCGCAGGCGGGCGTCAACCACAGCAACGTAGACTACATCGTGACGGCCATAGATGATGTCATAAGAGCAGCACCAGCTCCTTAAGTGTGTCCTTAGGGGCCTCTTAGTATTTCTTTTGGGCCTTTTGTTATCTCCTTTGTAGCCCCCAAGGGCCTCCGTTAGGGCCCCCAAGGGCCCCCTTAGGGGCCCCCTAGGGCCCATTTTGGGGCACCCTAGGGGCCTCTTTGGGGCACCCTAGGGGCCTCTCTGGGGCACCCTAGGGACTCCTTTGGGGACTTTTAGTGTCTCCTTTGCGGCCCCCTAGCGTCTTCCATGGGGCCCCCTAGCGACTTCCATGGGTCCCTCTAGGGTCTCCTATGGGGCCCCTTTGGGGGCCTCTAGGGTCTCATATGGGGCCCCCTAGTACCTCTTTTTTGGGGCCCCCTAGTGTCTCTCTTTGGGGCCCCCTAGTGTCTGCTTTTGGGGCTGTTTGGTGAATTTCTGTCCTTGTCTCTTGGCCCCTTGCTTTCCCTTTTCGTCTTGTGTCCCAAGTGTCTTCTGCAGTGTCTAGACACCCCACCGAGAAGTGTGGGGTTTCACACCTGAGGACTTCGGGACTGTAGATGCTGTCTCCTCAGCCTTAAGTGCCTTGGGGGCCCTTCCTAGCAGCTCTGGGGGGCCCCCAAGGATCCTTAGAAGGGCTCTACCACGTGGGGGCCCTCTTGGGGGCCCCCCACGGGGAAGGGCCCCCGACAGGTAGGGGGGCCCCCACCCTTAGGGGCCCTTAGCAGGTGGGGCCCCCTTAAGAGCCCCTACCAGGTGGGGGCCCTCTGGGGGCCCCAATCTGCTGGTGGCCTTTCTGGGGGCCCCCACTTGGTGGGGCCCACTAGGGGGCCCCATTTGGTGGGGCCTGCCGGGGGGCCCACAGGGGCCCCCGGCCGCAGCGGCTGCGCCTCTAGGCAATTTGGGCATTTGTGGTATGACTGCAGTTGGGTGAAGTAGAGGGAGAAGATAAAATGGAAAAAAGGCAAAAGAAAAGATATGAGAGAGAGACAAAAGAAACGAGACAGAGTCTTTCATTATAGGGTTTTTAGAAAGGCAAAAAGAAGAAATGAGACAGAGACAAAAGGAACGGAGACAGAGCCTTTCAGTATGGGTTTTTAGAGACAAAGAGACCCAAAATTAGCTGCAAACAGACACAAAAGCAGCAGCAAACCGCAGCAGCAGCAAACCCCACAAGACAGCTGCGGATACACCGCATGCATGCAACACTTGTGGGGTGTCTGTACAGCTGATTGAGACAAACCAGAGAATGTAAAGAAGACAAATAAGCTCTACGGGACTCTCTTTGGCATTTAATCCAAAACTAATTTGGACAAGAGGAGACAGTGTCGCGCCGCCTTCGAAGGCTTCTGCTGCAGCAGCAGAAGCAGAAGCAGCAGAAGCAGCAGCAGCAGGAGCAGCAGCAGCAGAGGCACAGCAGACGCAGCAGGAGCAGAAGCAGCAGCAGCGAAAAAACACACTGGAACAGCACGCGGGTAGCTAGTGGCCTGCATGCAGTGTCTTGTTTTCTTTTCGTGATCTTATTTTTGCTTCTTTTGTGTCCTTTTCTTTTAATATTTCTCCTTTCCTTTTCATTCTTTTTGCGCATTCCTTTTTGTCTCCTTACTTCTTTTTCCTGTGAACTTGCTATTCTTATTTCTTTTTTATTATTATTTCTTTTTTTGTCCACCACTTTCTTTTCCATTTTTTCCATTCTCTTGTCTTTAATCTCCCAATTATTTTTTCTTGAATTTCCCAATTGTGGGTCCCTCTGCGCCTCTTGTGGTGCCCAATAGCAGGCAGAAGGATAAAAATATAAACAAAAATAGATAAGTAAATCGACAAGGATAAACGATTTGCAGCAGTTGCAGTTAAACAAATGTATTAGAATAGTAAATATGCATATTCATTTGTGTGTTATTCTTTTGTTAGCTAGATGCAGATATTTGTGCATTTTTGCAAAAGTGAAAAAGTGCATATTAAAGCACTATGCATACCTTTGCGATAACAACTACTTAAATGCCATTTGTCACTTTTCTGGTTTTTACAAGAATGTTTAATTGTACTATTTGGCCAAAAGGTATTAAAAAGTGCTCCCTGTTGCGCATGCAGAGATAAACAGTTATTTTGAAAGCCTAAGTTCGGGCAAGAGAACTAAATGCATAATTAATAAATATCAAATAGGGCCATTCATGTCTTCGCTGAAATAGTGCAAATCTACTGCTCTGAAATTCCCCAAAAAGAAAAGAAACAAACGGCTGCATCCACACCGTGGGGAACTCGGCAACCATCTATCTATAGAAATATGCCGATAAATGTATTAATATACATATTTATATAATATGTATTGTATACACGTGTGTCTATATATGCATATTATTTATATATACATGATAATGTGCGTATGTACATATACGCATATATATATTCATGTATATGGATGTATATATATATATATGCATGTATAGATATAAATCCATACACACATGTATGTCGATGTGCACCCGTATATATCGGCATATGTATATCCCTCCATATATGTGTACATGCATATGTATATATGCACATACATATATATGTACACATATATATAGATATATATTTATACAATCATGTATGCATACTGATATAAATGTGAATATGTGTCCCATATATATATATATATGCGTATATATTATATAAAATAAATAATAATATATACGTATATGTATGCATGTATGTGTATATGGGTGCATGCGAACATGCACTTACATGCAAACATTCAAATTTATAAATTTGTGAATGTGCGAAAGCTTGTATGTGATGTCCACTCCTATAAAGATATTCCCATACATATAGTCAAGTCTACATATGTACATATATATATATATTTTATATGTATGCGTATATTATTAAGTGGCTTACTGTGTCTAAACACAGTAAGCCACTTAATAATATTATACGCACACATATAATATGAACACGCAAATATACACATACAATATATAAATAAATGATATTTAAAATATACTAATATAAAAAATATATATGTACAATGTGTAATATATATATATATATTCATATCTACGCTGCCTTGAAGGCAAA